>NW_027458909.1:0-215000 GCF_050624435.1 Tenrec ecaudatus
CTCCTAAAGTTCACCACACAGTCCTTGTACTAACTATGAGCTTTTCTTTCTTGGTTAGTTTTGTTTTCTTTTAGTGTCATTGGATTTTTGTTGTCTTGGTTTTTTTGGGTTGCTTGTCTTGGTTTTGTGCATGTTATTACCTTTTCTGGTCTGTCTAAATTAGATAGGCTGGATGTCCAATCTGGAGGACAAAACCCAGGACCAACACTTCTGGGGTGTGGGGCATGGGAAAGAGGGAGGTGGGCGTAAAGGAAGCGGTGTTAAGAAACCCAGAAACAAGAGAACAGGAAGTCATGCATATCCGTGGTGAGGTAGATGTAGGAGGCCTGGTAGGGTGGGATCAAGGGTAATGGAACCAAGAAGAATTACTGAAACCCAAAGGAAGACTGAGCATGGCAGTGGGCACAAGAGGAAAATGAAACGGAAATAGAAGAGCAAGCGAGGAAGCAAGGGCCTGTTATAGAGGTCTTTTAAAAAGTATGTCCATATGTAAATATATTCATATATGAGCATGGGGAAATAGACCTACGTCCATATATTTATAGGTTTCGTATTAAGGTAGCAGATGGACTCTGGGCCTCCACTCAAATACTCCCTCATTGCAAGAATACTTTGTTCTATTAAACTGGCATTCTATGGTGCTCACCTTCCCCACAGGTACACTGAAGACAAAGCTGATGGTGCCCAGCTGTCAAAAGATATAGCGTCTGAGGTCTTAAAAGCTTGAATGTAAACAAGCGGCCACCTAGCTCAGAAGCAACAAAGCCCACATGGAATAATCACACCAGCCTATGAGATCACGAGGTTTCGAAGGGATCAGGTGTCAGGCATCATCAGAACAAAAACATCTTATTGGGAATGAGAAGAGTGCTTGGTAGAGACCCAAAGCCCATTTCCAGACCACTGGACAATACCTTACAGAAGGGTCTCAGAGAGGAGATGAGCCAAGACTAGGTACGAGATAGCAATGATGAAACACAACTTTCCTCCAGTTGCTAAATGCTTTCTCTCCCCCCATTATCATGACCCCAATTCTACCTTACAAATCTGGCTAGACCAGATAATGTACACTGGTACAGATAGCAACTGGAAACACAGGGAATCCAGGGTGGATGAGTCCTTTAGGACCAGTATTATGAGTGAAGACACTGAGAGGGTAAGCGGGAGGGCAGTTTGGAAACGGGGAACTGATTACAAGGATGTACATTTTACTTCAACAGAAAAGTGGGTGAAGGGGGATATCAGACAGTGCAAGATATGACAAAAATTAGTAAATTACCAAGGATTGATGAGCGAGGGGTAGCGCACATGGGGGGTGGGGATGGGAATGAGGAGCTGAGGCCATGGGCTTGGGTGGAGAGTGGATATTTTGAGAATGAGGGAAATGAATGTACAAATGTGCTTTACACAACTGATGTATGCATAGAATGTGTTTAGTGTTGTATGAGCCCCTAATAAAACGTTAAAAAAAAAAAAAGATCTGGGCAGAGGACTCATTCAAGGATCATCTCAGGCTGGATTAGACCCTTCTAAGTAGAAAGTCCTGCATCTGAACAGTATCCACCAGCCATTCATGTCCAGTTCTGCTGCCTCCAAAGAGCCTTCCTGGGTTTGTCAGATCTCTCTGGGGACAGACAGACCTTGGTCCTCTGCTCTGCGTGAGAAAGAATGCATGTAGAAGCCTGATTGTCATCCAAGTGGGTTTTATGAGCATTAGGGAGGCATGGTGGGCAACCCTGGTCAACCCCAGCAGCTGAATTTAATTTACTTGGCATTGGTGGGTCAATCAAGTTGCAGCACTCACCCAGGTGTACCTCCTCTTCCTGGCCGGAAACCTGAACCTCTGAGCACGCACAGTGTGCCACTCCTTCTTGGGCTGCTACCTTGGCCCTCTGGGCATGCATAATGGACACCCCAGTCCCTAGGATAGCTACCTAACATTTGCCCCCTGAAGAGGTATGGACCCAAATCTTTGGGGTACTGGGCGACGACATCTCTAAGTACTTCCTGCTGCAAAAGGGGCAAATGGGGCTCAGAAGGGATTGTCCACTCAGGTCCCAGGATGGATAAAGTTGAGGTTGTTCAGGAAATCGTGGTCCTACAGCTGGCACACTTGGTTTGGAGGCCTTGGTAACCTGAGAACTTCTGGAAAAACAAACAAAAAGACAAAAGGTTGAAGAGTTTAAGTGAGACAAGTCTAAGATTCGGAGGAGGTAGTTCCCTTCAAGTTAGGTGAGTGTCACAAGAAATAAGTATACTTAGGATTATCAGGCATGTGTTTGTTCACTCTAAGTACAGGAACGGGGATTAAAGCATTCACAATTTCCCTAGGAGGGCACAGGGTTTGGGCAATACTAGGTGCAGTGGGATCACTGCTTCATTTATGATCCTAAGGTCTTACACCTGCTGATAAGACCCATCCTTTTTAACCGTATAATGGCTCAATTTTCAATTTTGGGAAAATGTTTTTGTTTTTATTCTTTATTTTCAAAGTTATCTATCTATTTATCTGTCTGTTTATCTATCTATCTATTAATATATACATTTCTTTATATGTTATGGAAATATGCTCAGCGTTATAGAGTTAAATGGTAATATTGGGGTACTACAGGGGGAGTCAACAGTAATCAAAAGTAGAGTAACTGCCTAAGTCATTTTTAATTTTCTTGGCTTCAATTTGAATAAAAGGCTGGTAAATTACCCAGGGACCAAATTTCCCTGGTGCCTCTACTATGGGTAGAATGATCAGGGGTGTGTCAGGGCTGCGAGAATAGTAACCCCTAAGTCCAGGATCCCTTAGGGCAGGGGTCCTCAAACTGTTTACCTAGGGGGCCAGTTCTGTCCCTCAGATCATTGGAGGGTCAGACTATAGTTTTTTAAAAACCTATGAACAAGTTCCTATGCACACTGCACGAGCCGGCTGCTAAGCAGGACAGGCAGAGGCAGCAAAAACACCCTGAGGGTGGAATAAATGTCGTCAGGCCACATGTGCCCCATGGGCCACAGTTTGAGGACGCCTGCCTTAGGGGTTCCTGTGTGCACTGGGGATGAAGGTCTCTACTGCTCCTCAAAAGGAGAAATGCTCTAAATTCTGGCATCTCCGCCCATTTCCCATCACTCTACAGAACTGTTCCAGGTGAATCAGGGTTGGAAGGAAAAGTGTGCCATTCTCTGGCCACCATTCTCCTTTCTCAAATAAAGTTGCATAGTGTATCAGCTTTTGTTTGTCTAGCCTCTGTGTCAACTCTATCCCAATTGGACAGGATTCATGCAAGGGGGTAATTCCTGAGTATGAAGCTGCTAAGTCCCATCTCGAAAGCACAAAACAAGGCTATTTAGAGCTTGCTGCCTCAAGGTCAATAACCCCGCTTCAGAGCAGACCCCTGGTGTGCTATTAAACTGATGCCTCTGACAGGTGCCCCCACCATAGACAAAGGGTCAAAGAGCAGTCACTGTGGGCGACTTTAGGTCCAACCATTTTCTAGACAATAAGCTAGGAGGACCACTGCTTGGGATGGCCCCACAGCCTTCCAAGATGCCTGCTGGCAGGAGCAGACTCTCAAATCTCTGAAGGGAAGGGGCATCTGGCAGCTCAGGGAACCTTTAGGAAAATTGGAATTTCTGGCTGGAACATCATGGCAGCTGAGCTATATTAAGAGCTGTCCCCAAAAGTGCGTGAAGAAACACCACTGAAAGCCGAAAAGTAAGGGTTACCCAGGCTAGGCTTCCGAACGCCTTTGTCTTAAGACTGAGCAACGGAAAACCAGCCAGTAACAAGGAACAAACCTACACTGGTAGAACACTAACCCTAGAACACCTGAAGTTTTCAATGCAGGAAATAATATTTTTTTTGTTTTTATTCTTTACTTTCATTGTTATCAATATATATAACAACCAAAGTATATTTTAAAAGTACAAATTTTCAAAAATATAACCAAATTGTCATATTTATAATATATAATTTTGGTGCCAGATACATTTTAATTAAATGTTACAAAAAAGTCCTGCTCAGTGTTATAGGGCTCAAGCAGCTTGTTTTAAAAACCAGGAGAAAGGCAAAGGGAACGGAGGGTAAAAGGGAAACATTTGGCTGCCGGGACAAGGCAGGGCTATCTCCCAGGCCTAAATCAACCAGCTCCCGAGGCAGTGCCCTTCCACGTGTTTGGACTGGTGGGCACCATTTTGGCCAGGGTCATAGGCCCTGTTTCCCCATGGCGGCTATGTAGGTTCTCTGGGAAAACCATAAAGAGCCTTGATAATGGTGAAGCCATTCTGAACTGACAGAAGCCACCATGAAAGGTAAATAAAGTAGCTATGAACTGTCAATGAACTAGCTGATATTGGGGTGGTAGGCCGTGCAGACGTAGCCCAAGGGAATGTCCCAAAGGAAATGGATGTTCAGAAGGCTTTTGAGAACAAGAGCAGTTTTTGTTCAACTAAGAATGGCTAACCGCAACACCCCACTTCTCTACTCTGCCTGCTTGCACACCTGCACATTGCACAAGTATAAAAACCTTTGGAAAATTCAACTGGGGGCTGCTCAGTCTCCTCTCAAGAGGGCTGACAGACCCTGTGCAGAAAATAAAACTTTTTCTGTTGAACTTGCCGGTGGTCGGAGATGCTTTCTTTCTGGGAATGGACAGTAGCTACAACATTTCGAGGTGCACCGAGATCCGAGTGCCACTGTCGGAGCCTGCTTAGAAAGGGGAACCAGGACATCCTGATCTGATCCCTTAAATTCATGTGTGGATTGACATTGCCACTAAGAAGCCAACATATATAAAAGACTTACTTCCTCCCCCAACATAAAGAGTTCTTGTTTCCAAGATTTCAGTAAACATGGCAGGACCGGAAAAACAACCTGTCCAAGTTCCTAAAACCACCAAGGTGGAGGCTGTCCCTGTCCCTCCCCCCTCCCTTCCCCCTTTCCCTACCTGTCTGATTTATCCCATTTTGCAAGAGGACTCTGGGAGCAGGAGAGCTGGCTTCCGACCCTTGGTGCCGCTGCCACCCTATCAGGTTCCCAAGGGGCCGGAGAGAGGAATACTCACAGCCTCTTTTTGAGCCCCCCCACCCCACAACAAATACACTAGGGCAGGCATGTCTTAACAACCCCCAGAGAAAGATCACTCAGCAGCAGCCATTCTCCCCTTAAGGCAAGCAGCCCCCAAACCTGGGAAGACTCCCGAATCCCTTTTTCAGTATATGTTCCCTTTTGTTCCAGGGGTTTGTATAATTGGAACCAACAAAACCCCTTTTTTCTGACAAACCATAAGGTCTGATTTCTTTGCTAGATATGGTTTTCCATACTCATCAGCCCACCTGAGGTGATTTCCTGCAACTTCTCCAGGTGCTGTTCATATCAGAGGAATGGGACCCCTTCCAGAGAGGCCCAGAAGGCAGTCAATGGACCTAATGGTCAGCCAGCGGGCACTCCCCACTTGAGAGAAATTTTTTTCCCCACTGCACAACCAATGTGGGATCCAAACTCCTAGCAAGGCCCAGAGGGCTTAAGCAGATATCACCAGTTGCTCTTGCAGGGCCTCCGCTTAACCACTAGGAAGCCTATAAATTTATCTAAGGTCAGTGAGAATTCTCAGGCTCCTACAAGAGAATGTCCGCCTGCCTTTTTAGAGTGGCTGATGGACGCCTACGGGCTTTATACCCCTATTGACCTGAAAGCCCCCTGAGAACAGGAGGGAAGTAAGTATTGCCTGTATTATTCAGTCAGTCTGCCTCAGACATGAAAAAGAAGTGGGAAGGGTTTGAAGGGAAAAATCCTAGTGATTTGGTAGAAGTGGCTCATTGAGTGTATAACAACAGAGACAAAGAAACTAGCTAAAATACTAGTAATTGCCATGAGAGACCCCAGAGGCTCAGGAAAAGGAGAGCATGGCCCACTCACGGAGAGACTAACCTGTGGGCACCACCAAGCCCCGAAGAAGGATCAATGTGCCTACTGCAGGAAAGAAGGACATTGGAAACATCAGTCCCTTGAAAACGCCAGGAGAGGTGCACGACCCTCCACTAGAGAGGACGGGCCTCATTCACACCTAGAAAGACCCAAGCAGGAGACAATAATGCTTGAAGAAGCTGAATGAAGGTGTCAGGGCTGTTTCACTTGGCCTCCAGGATCCCACGCTAACACTCCAAAAAGGGGGCCAGCCAGTAAATTTCTTGGTGGACACAGGGGCCACCTTCTTGGTTTTGGAAAAGACTACAGGTGCATTGTCAAAAGGAAAGATTTTAATTACAGGTGCCACATGGCAGACCCAAGCATACCCATGGACAACGGCCAGAATAACAGATTTAGCACAAGAGACAGTTCCACACTCCTTCCTGGTAATGCCTCAGGGCCCCTTTCCCCTAATTGGTCGGGATTTATTACGATAAATGGTGGCCATGATTACTTTCTCATCTGCTGCAACCACCTTAACCCTTGAACTTGAAAAGGCAAAGGTTTTGCTCACCGCTCCACTGCCAGAGGGATATGTGTTTTATCAAAGAGCAGAAGAAACCTCCTCAAAGGAACTTCTTGATAAATGGCTAAAAGATATTCCTTTTGTTTGGGCAGAGAACAACCTGCCAGACCTTGCTGAACATCAGGTGCCTGCGGTCGTACAACTTCTGAGCTCAGCCACACTGGTGAGTGTCAAGCAAAACCCTACTCCCTGGAAAGCACAGGTGGGTATTGCTGTTCACATATGCAGACTAAAGAGGACAGGCATTTTGGTGCCCTGCAAGTCCACATGGAACGCTTCCCTGCTGCCCATGCCGAAACCGGGAACTGAGGACTTCCAAATGGTGCAGGATCTCGGAGAGGTAAATGCGAGGGTAGAAACTGTCCACTCCACGGTACCAAACTCCGAGACCCTCCTGAGTACTATCCCATCAAACTGAATTTGTTATACTGTTTTGGACTTAAAGGATGCTTTGTTCTCCATACCCTTGTCCTCTGTACGTCAACCCAATGAAGACTTACAGGAATACAAGGAGGAACACCCCCAAACCCCCTTGCTCCAGTATGAAGATAACCTCCTCCTGGCCTCCGAAACCCTGGAGGAATGCCCAAGTGCTACCGAGGACCTGTTAATAGTCCTTGGCCAATTGGGGTCCAGGTAATCTGCAAGAGAGGCTCAACTGTGTGTCAATAAAACTGTATACCTAGGCTACCAACTGGAGGAGGGAAAACAGACCTTGTCCCCCAGCCGCACTGAGGTGATCCTCAAAATCCCAGTCCCTGAGACTAAGAGGCAGGTGTGAGAGTTTCTAGGATTTGTGGGGTACTGTCCATTGTGGAATTTGGGATTTGAGGGATTAGCCAAACTCCTATATGCAAGTACTGGGGAAAGGAAAAAACTTCAATGGACTGAAGTAGAACAGCAAGCCTTTGAATCCTTAAAAACGTCGTTCATATGGGCACCCTCTCTTCCCCTTCCAGACATAGAAAATCCCTTCCAATTGTCTATGAGGCCAGGGGCACAGCAAAAGGAATGCTAACTCAGAACTTGCAGCCATGAAAGAGACCTGTGGCCGATCTTTCAATCACACTAGACTCTGTAACTGCAGGATGGCCGAGCTGCATGCGAGCTGAGGCTGCCACGGCCATCCTAGTTATAGAAGCTAGGAAGCTTACACTGGGGCAGGATATTGCTGGGGTAGGGGGACCTATGGTTGAGCCCCTCCTAACAAGTCCCCTGGACCGGTGGATCTCGAATGCCAGGATTATACCACAAATCCCCAAGGTAATGGCCATGACCATGCCATCCCAAGTGTTACTGCCACAACCTACATACTCGGAAAATGATCTAAAGGTAAGCCAAGAGCTGGGCTGCCAAAGAAACTCGGAGCATCCAGGTGGCTGCTCCATCCTGATGGAAGAAGATTCATGCCAGAAGCTCTGGGAGAGATCTGATTCAAGGACTACATGAAGGTATGCACTCAGGATCCTCTAAATGGTCTCAGTTGCTCCTCAGGTACTTTTACATACCCAGGCTTGGACACTGGGTGGCAGATGACACCACTGTTGCTTGCACTGTGCTCGCTCGGGGAAACATCCCTAGAAAAGAAAAGGAGCAACCCCAACCACAAGCTCGAGGTAGTACTCCTGGAGAATTCTGGGAGGTGGACTTTATGGATATCAAACTTAGAAAGTATGGCTACGGGTATTTGCTGGTGCTAGTGGACACCTATTTTGGATGGGTGGGAGCCTTCCCAACAAAGAAGGACACTTCTGCCACTGGGTGTAAATTATTAGTAACTAAAATTGTCCCTAGATTTGGCTTCCCACCACCTTGGGGTCCAACAATGGCCCAGTATTCATTGCTCAAATTACTAAAGTATTAGCAATGCTTCTAAATATTAACTGGAAGCTCTACTGGGCTTATAGGCCCCAAAGTTCAAGGCAAGTAGAAAGAATAAACAGAACCCTAAAGGAATTGTTAGTTAAGTTGCATTTAGAAACTGGCGAGAACTGGATTGATCCTTTCTTTACCTTTTGCCCTACTTCGAGTCCGATGCACTCCCTATGTGAAAAGCACGACCCCGTTTGAATTTAAGTTTGGCAGACCTTCCCCAATTCTCCCAAGACTGAAGGAAGTAGAAGTAATGGAAGTCACTACTTGTTCCTTCATGAAGTGCCTGCAGGCTGTCCAGCAGGTGAGACAAATCATCTGCTCCGACACCTTCATTTTGGGCCCAACCAAGGGAAAGGTGAAGAGGCAGCCCACAACTTGCAACCTGGAGACTGAACGTGGGTAAAGAAGCACTGACCCGAGACCTTAGAACCTAGGGGGACTGGCCCATACTAGGTGATACTTATAACACCAACTGCTATTAAAGTAGTGGGGAAGGGGCCGTGGATTCATCAGTCACAAGTCAAAAAAAGCCCTCCCTGAGCATATCCTGAAAAGATGAACACTCAGAAAGACAGAAAAACCCTCAAAATTAAGGCTTTACAGAACTTAATTGTTTTTGTCTGAGCATTGCTGACAGCACCCGCCATTTCGCCCAACCACAAACACATCTGTGGACTGCTACTCGAACCTCCAACAGTGAATATGTAACTTCTTACACTGGGTCTGACCCCCGTTTCCGCTTTGATTTGTTTGATTTGCTAGGAAAGAGCTGGCATTCCGGATCCTTTAAAGGTAAAGGGCACAATGGGGCCCATAACCGGAATCCCGTCCTATGGGTGCGGAATACCCTCTATAGAAAGAAGGCTCCAAACACACCATTTCTATAGATGCCCGGCTCATGGGCTCCCTAACTGCCAAGGGGAGGGACATTGCCATTGTGCAGCTTAGGGTTGTGAAACTATCATCTTCAGGGTGGAAACTTGTTAAAGACGACCCTATTGTTTTTACAAGAATGGGACTCAAGTCGGAGGGGTTTGATCCCACCACGTGTATGGTTTCCAAATGTAACCCAATAAGAACTGGATTCAAGCGTTATTGGGTTCACTGGGAACACATGGGGAATTCAGTATTATGTAAATGATAGAGATCCCGGGACAACCTTTACTATGCAGCAAAGTAAAATATGGCAACTTCCTGTCCATAAATAGGCCCAAACCTGGTGATAAATCCTGAAGAGCCACAGCTGGGTGTCATTAAGATTCCTTTGCCGCACCCTCCAGACTCTTCAGTAACTTTCCCGTTCACTGCCAGCCCAACTCAAAGGGCCCTTCCCATTCAGGAGCCACCTCAAGGTTCTGTGTTTGATACTCTGGATGCTGTATTCCAATTTATGAACTCAAATCCTAACCTCGCAACTGATTGTTGGCTTTGTCTGAACCCTGCTCCCCCTTACTCGGTAGGCACAGCTACAAATAGCACTATTGGTGCAGAGCGTAATCCAATTAGAAATGTTAGTAAGAAGGATTACACGAAGCAGCAGTCTGTAGGTGAGGTTAGAGTGGACTCAACTCTAGCTCACTTTAAAAGATTACCAAGGGCGAAGACTGTTTTTATTCATCTAATTATCCCTTTAATATATCAAAATATCAAGATTTTTGCCTTCAAGCTGTTCCTATTGAACCAAATGGTGATCCTTATTTGTTATCTGCCCCAACGGGTACTTGCTTTACTTGTTCCACAGGACTAGCACCCTGTCTCCTTTCCCCAGTATTAGCAGCAGACCCGGGTATTTGTGTCCTAGTGCATGTTATTCCTCAAGTGTACCTGTGTTCTGGTGAAGGAGGTAGGGATAACTTTGGAATTTCTGGATGAGCTAAAAGAGCCCCAATGTCAGTCCCACTGTTAACGGGGCTTGGGATTATGGGATTAGCTGCAGTCGGGTCAGTTGCTTTAATACAAGGAAACTTAAACTATCAGACTCTTAGTCAGCAAATTGCTTTAGATTTACAGGGATAAAAATACCATGTTTCCCATTTAGAAAGATCCTTAGACTCCCTTGTAGAAGTGTGTTGCCAAACTGCCGAGGGCTTGACTTGCTCCTTTTGAAACAAGGAGTGTTGTGCATGGCATTAGGAGAAACTTGTTTTATGCAAACCATTCAGGAATCATTAAAGATAGTTTAGCCCTGGTTAGGAAAAGATTAGAGGAAAGAGTCAAGAAAAGAAATGAAGAAACCAATTGGTTTGAAAAGCTACTTAATTGGGCAACCTGGCGAACCACCCTAGTAACGCCCCTAGCCGGATCCCTAATCCTCCTCCTGCTAAACCTCACGTTTGGACCAATAATAACCAATAAGCTAGTGGCAGTCCTCAAACAGAAAGTACAAACCATAAAACTCTTAGTGCTGAGCCCACCATACACTGGGCTGGCTACCGCAGATTCAATGATTTGAACTCGGCTAAGAAGAGGAGGGAATGTAGCAGCTCTGGGCAAAGCTTAAACAGCCTTGACAAGAGAAGTCATTTTGAGCTGATAGAAGCCATTATGAACAGTAAATAAACTAGCTATGAACTGTCAACGAACTAGCTGATATTGGGGAGGTAGGCTGTGCAGACGTAGCCCAAGGGAACGTACGGAAGGAAAGACCAGAGCAGGTAATGTTCAACTAAGAATGGCTAACTGCAACACCCTGCTTCTCTACCTGCTTGCATACCTGCACATTGCAAAAGTATAAAAACCTTTGGAAAATTAGACTGGGGGCCACTCAGTCTCCTCTCAAGAGAGCTGACAGTCTCTGCGCAGAAAATAAAACTTGTTCTGTTGAACTTGCCCGCGGTCTGGGTGGCTTTCTTTCTGGGAAGAGACAGTAGCTACAACAGACACAGGTGGCGCCATTCTGCCTGGGAGTGGAGTCATGTGGCTGGGAAAATGGAAGCCGCAGATTGTGGCCTAGCCGAAAGCCAGCCTGGAGCCAACCACCCAGCCAGAGACCGGCCCAAACCAACAGGGTAGATGTGGGCGCTCCCAGCCATCCTGATTGGCGGAGCCGCAGCACACCACTGTGTCCCAGTCTTGGTGCAACAGACTCCATTTTGAGGCCTGCACCTCCATCTTAGCTCTCAAGACTGACCCCTAACCGACCTCCCCTCCCCTGCTCTACCCCAAATTCCTGGAACCAGCTCGTCCCAAAGCCAGAATGTTTTCTGAATATATGGTCACTCCACCCCTCCCTCACATATAGATAAGATTAACGACCCCTCTGAAGCACCTATGTGCGCAGATCCTCCCCAGCCATGATCAAAATACTCTACGGACAACCTTTTCTTTTCTCGCCTCTTCCTGCAACTGATTGCCCTCTGCTAGCTTCGTACCTTCCATACTTGTCCTTGCTCCGCAACCTTCTTAGACAACACGAAAACTCCCCCATCCCTGAACCATCTCCGACCTCTGCTGATCACCAAAAACCAGTGCATCCTGGAAATGCTGTGTTAATTAAATCCCTAGCACCCAGACCCTTAGCACCCCGGTGGGAAGGCCCTTACACCGTAGTGCTCACTACTCCCTTGGCAGTCAAGGGTCTTGGAATAGATTCCTGGGTACATTTGTCCCGAGTCAAGGCAGCAGTGAACTCTGACCATGGCTCCCAGTGGTCTGACTCAGTCTAGTGGTCCTATGTCTCTCCGCCTCACTCGCCTCACCAAGCCAGCCAGCTAAACCTAACATAATTTCCCCTTTTGCTAGCGATTTTACTTGACTGAAAACTATACCAATTACGCCCGCACTAAGCATTATGATTATTTGCTGGCCACCGCTGACTGCCCACCCACAGGGTGCAGAACACCCATATACTTAAATTTCACTGACTTTAAGCGGCATCAAGGAAAAGCTGATCCCATTATTTGCTACCTGTATGACCAGAAGGCAACTACCCAATGTGCAAAAAGGTGAATACAGAAAAATGTAGGGTGTCCTTGGTCTTCCTGCCAGATACTTTACCTTTCCCTTTGTCCCCAGGGATGATTCTACTACCATAAATCTAAATACACTCTCACAATCCCAGACCCCTGGGATAGCCGCTGGACACCTCTGGTTCCAGGAGCGTGGTACGCCACTCGCCGAGAGAAATTTCCAGACGCCAAACTCTATGTATGGAGGTCGCTACTCCAGGTCCAATCCACCATCCACTGTAATATTCAGATCCAAGATCTTCAACTCACTAAGCAAATTTCTAAACCTTCTGAGTCTCCCTTCTCCCAGCTTACCCTGCTACAGCAGGGACTGGCCATCGCCACTTTGCTGGACTAGCCAACCTCTCCACCTGCTGCATGTGTGCAGCCCTAGAACGCCCTCCTCTGGTAGCAGTACCAGGTCCTGCCCTGTCATTTTCATCCAACGTAAAGACCACAAAACCCATAACCATCCCCAATATTCCTCTGTACATCCAACCAGAAAACACTCAAGTGCCCTTTTGCTACTCCAATCCATCGACACAGACATGTAATGTCACCCAAATCCCCTCCAAACCACTAACAGCGCCAGAAAAAAATTTTCTTTTGGTGCAACTATACACTAAGCATTTAAACATCAGTTCTACCTTACCCTTTTGTGCCTGCCCGTCACTCTGGTTCCGCAGCTCACTACATACACTCCGGCTGAGGTCCAGGACAAATACATCCAGGTATACAGTCGCCAAACTAAAAGAGCAGTTTTTCTTCCGATAGCAGTGAGAATCTCCTTAGCCTCAGCAGCAGGTGCAGTAGGACTCAGCGGCGGGACCCTTAGAACCTCTATCACCACAGCAGACAAGTTATCCACACGCTTCCAGCTGGCAGTTGATGCCTCTGCCAAATCTCTAGCCTCCCTGCAGAAACAAACAACCTCTGTTGCCCAAGTTGCCTTGCAGAGCCGCTGCACTTTAGACCTCATCACTGCTGAAAAAGGAGGAACCTGCTAATTCCTCCAGGAGGAATGCCGTTATTACATCAATAAGCTGGGAATTGTGGAAACTAGAGTCCAGACCCTCAACAAGCTAAACCGTGAGCTGCAAAACAACAGATTCAGAACAGACGGATCCTCTTCCTGGTGGAACTCTTCTCTGTACTCCTTCCTAGCCCCCATACTAGAACCCATAATTTTAGTAGTAATTTTGCTCTTAATTGCTCCTTGTCTCATTCAGCTCCTGCAAAGTTGACTCCGCGAAATCACCCGTATAGCAGTCCACCAGCAACAACAACCTCTCCACCCTGTGCCAGGCCGCAACTCCCAGTACTCTGCCTGGAAAAGCCCCTCCCCTTGCTCTTCGCCCACTACCCACAGGAAGCAGTTACAGAAATGGACTAATGTTGTCCCTTTTCCCTATAGGGTCAGTCTAAAACGTCCTGTCTTGGCACAACAGACTCCATTTTAGTTCTCAAGACTGACCCCTAACTGACCTCTCCTCCTCTGCTCAACCCCAAATTCCTGGAACCAGCTCCTCCCAAAGCCAGAAGGTTTTCTGAAGATATGGTCACTCCACGCGTCCCTGACATATGTAGGTAAGATTAACGACCTTCTCCCTTTGGAAGCACCTGTGTGCGCAGATCCACCCCCCCCCCAAGCTATGATTCTCCCCAGCTGTGCCTGCCAGCAGTGGGCATAAAAACGCCGCCAGGATTTTTTCCCTGGCGTGGCTTCAATAGCTCAATACCCTGAGTTGCTGAACCCGCCACAAGTTCGCAATAAAGCCTGCTTCTAAAACTTAATTAATTGGGTCTTTGATTCTGTTTTCGAGTCCAAATAAACTTTTACACTGAGCCTCGAGAAGGCTTTGGGAGTCAAAATCCTCCCAGCCTCCAGGCAGCAGCGTCCCAGCCCCCTCCCAAATGCAGCCCGGGAAGGCAGGCACAGAGAGGCACATCAAGTCCCGCACACCAGCAAGAAACGGCGCAAAGACCAACACCAGCAAGAAACGGCGCAAAGACAGACACCAGCAAGAAACGGCGCAAAGACCGACACCAGCAAGAAACGGCACAAAGTCCGACACCAGCAAGAAACGGCGCAAAGACCGACACCAGCAAGAAACGGCGCAAAGACCGACACCAGCAAGAAACGGCGCAAAGACCGACACCAGCAAGAAACGGCGCAAAGACCGACACCAGCAAGAAACGGCGCAAAGACCGACACCAGCAGGAAACGGCGCAAAGACTGACACCAGCAAGAAATGGCGCAAAGACCGACACAAAAGGCTGGGGCTGCGGCAATACGCTACAAGCGTCCCCAGGGGCCTCCACCGTATTGGGTGGGGCGCCACTTGGATTGGCTCACCTAGGCCAGGTGAACTCAACCCAACAATTCTCCCAAGGGTGGTGAGGTGAAAGGAGCCCAGAGGGGCCCACAACCCGTGAGACCAGCATGGGAAGGCCCACTCCTGGGCCCGGCTTACCTCATAGCTTCCAGTCACACAGCACCGCTTCTGTTCGAACATCACCGCTTCTGTTGGACCTCACCTGGGGCAGGTGTGCCTCGGTCCTCGGCTCCACGCCAGAAACAGCTCACGCCGAGGCCTGGTTTGGGATCCTCTTGAGTTTTATGAGCGGTTAGGGAGGCGTGGTCGATGACGTAGTTCGACCTCATTGGCTGTATTGTTGAATTGAATTCACCTGGCCTAGGTGAGCCAATGTAGGTACAGCGCCCACCCAGGCATAGCTCCCCCTGCTGGCTGGAAACCTGAACTTCTGAGCATGCAGTGAGCCTCTACTTCATGAGCCGGTAGCTCAGACCTCTGAGCTTGTGTAATGGGCCTGCCAGTCCCTATGCTAGCTCCCTAACAGGTTTTCCAGCCAAAGGTCTGCCTTCTGGGGCTGTTCTACAGAAAGCACTTGGTTCCTGACCCCTACGCATTCAGGGTGGTGGATGCCCTTGCTTCCATGCTTGCTTCTATGTAATTCTGGAATGGTCCTTGTTTCACACGGTCGGCGAGGTCAGGAATTCTGGGCTGGTTGGCTACCAGGCACAAAATAAATAGCCAACGGATTGAAATCTCAACCCCTATATTGGTTTATTATGGACCACACAGACTTGTCTTCTGGAACTTCCCTCCTCAATTTCTGAACCCTTGAACTCCTTGCCACCTCTACGTGGAAAACAAGGATTCCAAACTCCGATCACCACATCTGCCTGCCCCCCCCAGTCCCTCTGTGGTCCCCCTTGTCTTCCAGAGGTGCATTGTCAACCAGCAAAGTCGGGCCTCTCCATTTCTCAGAAGCTGCAGATTGTTACGTGACATCACCCTGTGTTTAAATGTTAGTGATTATGCTATCTAAAAAAACAAATCTGAGCCAACTGGGGACAAACAAAACTCATTTCAAACACCAGCTCTGTCTCCCATAAGGTCCCGTGTACAACTGCTACAACACAACAGTGGGTCCTGCTGGGTCTCTACTATCATCTGGGAGGAAGGCTATTTATTACCGGGAATCCTACCTTGGTCCCTTGGTGTTAATTGCAGACTCACTGGGTGACGGATTGTATCTGACACGCACCATGTTTCCCGCAGCAAACACAACACTTTGTCAAACTCCGTTTGGTATTGCTCCATCCCTCCATCATTCTCCCTAATGACAAAAATAATTAACACATTCATATAAAAGCACAGGATGAGGAGAGCTTTAATTTATTCATCTAGTTCAGGGTCCTCCCTGTTATCAATATATGACAAGTTAATGTCATATATTAATTAAAAAGCAACAGTGAAGCAATTTAGGAAACTGAGGGATTGTCATGGGTCCTGGTTGTGACAGCATGTTTTGGGCATCATGGAAGATTACAGATTTGCCTTCTGTGGTATCTCATATCCATCATCCAAAAACTACCTGCTCTTAAGGGTAGAGAGAGTGAGCTTGTCTTTGAAAAAGGTGCCTGGGTCTCTTTTCCGGTTGCCGCAGCGCTAGGAACCATGAGTACCAAAGTCTCTCGCGACACCCTCTACGAGGCGGTGCGGGAAGTCCTGCACAGGAAGCAGCGCAAGCGCCGGAAGTTTTTGGAGACGGTGGAGCTGCAGATCAGCCTGAAGAACTACGACCCTCAGAAGGACAAATGCTTCTCTGGCACCGTCAGGCTTAAGTCCACCCCGTGCCCCAAGTTCTCAGTGTGTGTCCTTGGGGACCAGCAGCACTGTGACAAGCGAAGGCCGTGGAGATCCCTCACATGGACATCGAGGCGCTCAAGAAGCTCAACAAGAATAAGAAGTTGGTCAGAAAGCTGGTCAAGAAGTATGATGCCTTTTTGGCCTCAGAGACCCTGATCAAGCAGATTCCTCGAATTCTGGGCCCGGGCCTGAACAAGGCCGGGAAATTCCCTTCCCTGCTGACCCACAATGAGAACATGGTGGCCAAGGTCGACGAGGTGAAGTCCACCGTCAAGTTCCAGATGAAGAAGGTGCTGTGTCTGGCAGTGGCAGTTGGCCATGTGAAGATGACAGATGATGAACTCGTGTACAACATCCACCTGGCTGTCAACTTTTTGGTTTCGCTGCTGAAGAAGAATTGGCAGAATATCCGTGCTTTGTACATTAAGAGCACCGTGGGGAAACCCCAGCGCCTGTACTAAGCTACGGTTCAATAAACTTTATTGTTCCTGTTTAAAAAAAAAAAAAGAAAGAAAAAAGTGCCTGGGTTTGGTAGCTGCTCACAGGATAGCAGGTGTAACGTATTATGAGAATTTAACAAGGCTCTGAGAAGACGGTTATTGGAAGTTCTGGCTGGAGGGCAAGGCCATGACTCCTGAAAGATTCTGGATCCAAAAGTCAAGTCAGAACTGGATGCCACAGACTTTCTCAATCCAGCCCTCTTTGCCCCTCCCCTAAGGCCAATACATTTCTTTTTTTTTTCTTTCATTATTTATGTATTTATTTTAATCGTTTTATTGGGGCTCATAAGGCTCTTATCACAATCTGTACATACATCAATTGAGCAAAGCACCCTTATACATTCGTTGCACTCATCACTCTCATAATTCACCTTCCACTTGGGTTCCTGGAATCAGCTCGGTTTCCCTTTTTTTTTCCCCATCCCCCTCCCTCCCCGATCCCACCCCTGGTCCCTTGATAATTTATAAATAATTATTACATCTTATCTTACACTCCCCGGCGTCTCCCCTCACCCGCCTCCCCCTTGCCAATCTCCCAGAGAGGAGGTTACACATAGATCTCTGAGATCGGTTCTCCCTTTCTACATGCCCTTCCCTCCTGGTGTCGCCACTCCCACAGCTGGTGTTGAGGGGTTCGTCTGTCCTAGATTCCCTGTGCCTCCAGATCCCCACTGCACCGCTGTACATCCTCTGGTATAACCAGGTCCACAAGGCAAGGTAGGATTAGGGTCATGATGATTGGGAGGGGAGGAAGCGTTCAGGAACTAGAGGAAGGTTTTGAGTTTCATTGTTGCTACACTGAACCCTGAGTGGCCCATCTCCTCCTCACTACCCCTCTGGAAGGGGTGTCCAGCTGTCTACAGGTGGGCGTTGGGTCCCCATCATGCACTCCCCCTCTTTCACGGTGATGTGATTCTCACCACCACCCCACCTTTGATGTTGGAGACCTGGTCTCCTCTGTCCTTCATGATCACCTATGTTGGTGTGCTGCTTCCGTGTGGGCTCGGTTGCTTCTGGGCTAGATGGCCGCTTGTTTGCATTCAAGCCTTTAAGTCCCCAGACGCTATATCTCTCAGTAGCCGGGCACCATCCGCCTTCTTCACCACACTTGCTTATGCACACTTTCGTCTTCAGCCATTATGTGAGAGAGGTGATCACACAATGATTGATTTTGTTCCTTTGTATCTGCTACATGGTCCATTCAACACCTTGTATTCGCTTAGGCCGTGTGCTTCTTCTCTGTGGGCTTTGTTGCTTCTGAGCTAGATGGCCGCTTATTTGCCTTCAAGCCTTTAAGACCCCAGACGCTATATCTTTTTTTGATAAGCCGGGCACCATCAGCTTTCTTCACCACATTTGCTTACACACACGGCTGTCTTCAGTGATCATGTCGGGAAGATGGGTATCCTGCAATGGCTGCTTAGCAGGGTGAGGTGCTATTGTATTGGGGGATTATGCATGAGGAGACCCAATGTCCATCTGCTACCCTACTACTGAACCTATAAATATATGCATATAAATCTATTGCCCCCATAATCATAAATATGTTTACATATGTACATGTCTGTATTTAGGCTTCTCTGTATGCACTTTGCCTCCTACTCCTTTCCTCTATTTCCTTTCGCTTTCCTCCCGACCCATTACCATGTTTAGCCTTCATTCTGGATTCAGTAGTTCCTCTCAGTTACCTTGCTCTTGGTCACTCCCTTCCAGTCCTCCCCTCCCCTCCCTCCTCTGGTTTTGAACCATTCGCTGTTCCCTTGTCCCTGTGTTGGGCGACACCTCCTCCCTTCCCCTACCTCCCACGCTCTCATGTCCCTCCAGGACCGTTGGTCCTGTTGTTTTCTTCTCTCATTATTTGTCCAGCCTATCTTGTCTAGGTGGACCTGCTGACATAGTAATACGTGCATACAAATGGATATGACTTTGACTGCGCCCAAGTGGCCCATAAGAACATGGCTTTGACAGAAGCAACATCGACACGCTGATAAGCAGAAAAGCCACTAGCATACAAAATTTACTGGGTAAAAAAACAAAACAAATTTAAAAAGACTAAACAAAAAGATAGCAAATATTAAAAGAAAAAATTGCTAGTAGTTCAAGGTCCTTTCATTGGCCTTTAGGAGTGTTTTCTAGGTGTAGCTTGTGAGGCGCCACGTCCTGGCCCAGAAGACCATCCTTTCTACTCCCTCGGGCTCCCTTTGCTCTGCTTCCTCCGCTGCTCCACTGCATGTCCCCAGTGTTTGCCTCAGTGTGGCGGGGTCAGCTCAGTTGCCCATCCCCCATTGTGTCTCAGGTGCTGTCCCGTGTAGGGCCATGTGTTGGTGCAGGATGTCATATCTCGTAGTGTGGTCAGCTGAATGGTCCTCTCTGTATGATGGGCTCTTCTAGCTGGTCTATCGACTTTGGGCTTGGTGGACCCAGGTGTACTCCACTATGTCCTTTCTCCTTCTTTTGTTTCAGCTTCCTTCTGGATGTGGTGTGGTGGGTCAGTTCCTTTCCCACTCCAGACAATCTATTTTTGTTTTCTGTGGTATTCCCTTCGAGTGTGGGGGTCGGCCTAATTCTGGTTTGGGCCGGCTTGTCGTCCAGCCTCTTTGTGTAGACCTCTGTACTTTGCGTTGTCCTCCTTGTTTGGTGTGTCGTGTTGGGGTCCGTATGCATGTTCCAAATCTGTGGGGACATAACCGATACTCTCCCCCGGGTGGGTTAGTACCCTGCCCCCCCCCATACCATCCATTCGGATTCTCCCCCTCCCGGTTCTCCCTCTCCCTACCCCACTACCCCTTCTTTATGCTGGGCTCTTATGTACCTCCCTAGGTGTGGCCTGTCCTCCCTCCAACTATCTATGCTTCCTCCCGTTTATTGTGGGATGGATGTTTATTCTTCTATTTCTGTCATGCTGATTGTACTTATCTCAGGGGACTCATGTTGTACCTGTCCCTTTGGGTCTGGCTTACCTCGCTTAACATAATTCCTTCCAGCTCTTCCCATGAAATAACGTGTTTCATGTGCTCATCGGTGCTTTTCAGTGCTGCATAATACTCCATTGTGTGTATGTGCCAAAGTTTGCTAATCCACTCGTCTGTCGATGGAAACTTAGGCTGTTTCAAAGTCTTTGCCATTGTGAATTGTGCCGCAATAAACATTGGAGCGCATATGACTGGTCGTGTTTTATTTGCTGCTTCAACCGGGTATATGCCCAGTAGAGGGATGGCTGGGTCATGAGGTAGATCAATTTCCATTTTCTTTAGGTATCGCCAGATTGCTTTCCACAGTGGCTGTACAAATGTACACGACCACCAGCAGTGGAGGAGGGTTCCTACTTCACCACAGCCCCTCCAACACTTGTTGCTCTCTGATTTACTGATCTGGGCTAGCCTCAGGGGTGTTAGGTGGTATCTCATGGTTGTTTTGATTTGCATTTCTCTTATGGCAAGGGACTTCGAGCACTTTCTCATATGTTTATTGGCCATATTGATCTCCTCTCTAGTGAAAGTTCTTCTCATTTCTTTTGCCCACTTCCTTAGGGGGTTAACTGTTTTCCTCTTTTTGCAGGTCACGATGGTGTTGTAGATTTTAGTAATGAGCCCTTTGTCTGATGTGTCATTACTAAAAATCTTCTCCCAGTCTGTGGGTTGCCTTGTCACCCTCTTGGCAAAGTCTTTCGAGGTGCACATGCATTTTATTCTTATTAGATCCCATTTGTCGATTTCCAATTCACCTGTGTGTGTCCCCTTCCCTGTTGCAGTGAGCCTATGTGCTCCCTGGGCCAGTACGCTGAGATTAGTCCCGATTCCCTCCTTAATGGTCCTGATGGTTTGGGGTTTGACTTCTAGATCTGTGATCCACCTTGAGTGTATTCTTGTGCATGGGGTGAGGTAGACGTCTTATTTCAACTTTCTACATGTGGATATCCATTGTTTCCAGCACCACTTATTAAAGAGGGCATCTGCTTCCCACTTGACATTTTTGGGACCCTTGTCGAAGATCAGTTGTCTATATGCTGATGATTTTACTCCTGGGCTTTCTATTCTTTTCCACTGGTCTGAGTGTCTATCATTGTGCCAGTACCATGCTGTTTTGACCACTGTAGCTGTGTAGTAGGCATTGAAATCAGGTAGGGCGAGTCCTCCAATTGTGTCCTTCTTCTCGAGGAGTTCTCTGCTAATTCTGGGTTTCTTCCCTCTCCATATATATGAAGTTGGTGGTCAGTTTTTCCAATTCTTTGAAGAAGGTTGAGGGTAATTGGATTGGTATAGCAGGCCAATACATTTCTAAGGGTTATGGATTCTACTTCAGAATCGTTCTCAATCTCAATCCCAGGGCCCTCTTCACCATTGCTGGCTAGACCTGTTCACCTCTTGCCATATGTGTGTGTGTGTGTGTGTGTGTGTGTGTATCACACACACACACACACACACATATGGGTTTATTGTAAGTCTGGGTCTGTAGGTTTCTCGGGTGGGAAATGTCTCGGTCCTTGGCTACACACTAGAAAGAAATTCACACCAAAGCCTGGTTGGTGATCCGAGTGGGTTTATATACAGGAGAGAAGAAGGTTCCGGCGTTACAGTTAACTGAACACGGGCACCCTTATGACACTGCACACCCAGCCCTGCTGAGCGGAAGGCAGAGAAGCAGCTGAAGGGAAGGTTCCAGCCTTTTAAGGGCTTTCAGCTGTGAGGCGTCAATTAAGCTCTCCTGGCTTGGCCTTGAATTGGTGCATGCCCTTTAGCCTGCATTGGCTTCCAACCTCCTGTAGGGGGCCCCCTAAGCATGGAGAGGAACAACCCCTTGTCTTGCTACCTAACAGGTCTACATTCCTGTATGGTTACATTGAGATGGAAGTAGCCCCTTTAGACAGCCTGTGAGGTTCACCAGGAGCCACAGGCCCCAGCGTTCCCTGTTACCACCTTAAACCTTAAACTACTGTTGGAGTTTATATTATTTGTGCGGGTCTGTGGACATGGAATGTTTCCATGCCAGACCCTGAAGTTGCACAAATAAGCATCCAGAACAGAACTCATACAGGCTCTAATAAGATGCTCAGATGCTTCTTGCTAGGATGAGAATTCATCGAAGTTTGTGAGCAGTTCAGATCTTGTAAGGGAGAACAGGTCAGTAGTGTATCCAGAGAAGAGAGCAAAGGTCAGGGGAAAGGGAGGAGGCCCACAGACATCTGTGCTCTGTGTTTGGCCACAAGACAAGAAACCAGGTCTCCCTGAAAAAGAAAGCAGAACAGCAAGTCCCTCGGAACTAGGACATCTTTAAACCTGACCTATACAACACTCGGCTCAGGGAGGCGCCTTGGAAAACCGTAAAAGCCCGAAAAGAGGGACAAGGAGGAAGCCCAAGTCTTTGGTTTTCCCTGCTGTGCTTTCAGTGTTGAAATGTCTGTGCACGGAGCCTTTGAAATTTCAGAATCAGAGAGTGGATTCATAAGCCAAGCTCCTGCTTTATTCTTCAATGCATTTTAGCCCAACTCCTCCTTGGTGACACATGTAACAGAAATTCTGGACTTAGGAGCCACTTGGTCCTTGGACACTAGGAGATTACAGTGGAATCTGAAACAGGGCTCTAACCACCAACTGGACTGGCCTAGGAAGCCCAAGTATTCAGTCTCCCAAACACCAACCTCCCGTTGCTCTTCATCTGCCTCCACCTTGTTCAGCTTTAGTTGTCCGTGGAAGCGTTTGGCACCCATCTGATGCTTCAGAACCCAGAAAGGAGGAAAGGTAAAACTGGGATTCAAATGAAACAAGATGTGCCCGGGGCTCCTCGTGGCATTTGTCACCTTCAGTTCCCTCTTCGGACGCAGATGTGGCAAGGTTCACAAACAAGCTTTACCAGAAAGAACAGCCTGCTTCCAAGTGAGAAAAAGCCCTTTACACATGAGTTCCTGAGGTCAGCCCAGCCCTGTGCGCCACCCACCCCTCCCAGAGTCCCCTGCTCTCCGGCGAAGCATTAAAGCAAGTGGAAGCAGAGATTTGCTCAGAATAAAAAATCATTTTTCACAATAGCATGCCACATTCTGGATGGCAATCACGGCTGCACAAACCGTATCCATCCCCAGTCATAATGTTGCCGCCTCAGTGACCACACACACACATTGTGTGGCGAGACTCAGAGTCTATTCCATTTGTGATCAATTGTTTCCTCCCTCTCCACACTTTGCACTTAGGAGACATGCTCTCTGGAGGCGGTTGAGGCTTGTCTTGTGGCCAATAATCATCTCCTACGCCTTCCTTTCCAGTCACTAATTTGATGTCTTCACTCAAAGAAATGCCCATAAGTTGAGGTTTCAGAGGAGAGCTCCTTGAGCTCCCCAGACAACAAGGGGGCCGAGTGTCACCGTCATTATCCTGAGCTGGGAGGGAACACTAGTGTTCCGGAGGCTGGGAATCCGTCACTGCCTGCCCATCGCACAGACAGAGCAGATGCGGTTATAATTGCTTCTAGACGTCCTGCCATGCTCAGTTGAACGTCAAAGCCATAAACGCTGCCCGACTACAATAAAACTGGAGTACGCAGACATTTCTGCATCATTGCCGGGTGAAAATACACTGAGTGGAGTTGGATGAGATGGCAGCAAGCGCTTAAGGAGGGGGTGCTGTGGGAATACCAACAAGATGACTGCCAGTCTCCGTTTCCTCCTCTCGTCTGCTTTGTGTTTTCTTTCAGGACCAGAAGAAATGATGCATATGTAAGGATAAAAAATTTTCCATTTCCAGAGGAGTTTTCCACCCCCCAATCTACCCGCAGCCTCCTTTGAGCAAGCCAGTAAAAGCTTTTTTTTTTTTTTTTTTTTTTAAACCTGCCTTCTCACTATGGCAATTTCCAGAGCTGCTATGTGACTGTGTTTTAAAGTCCCCCTTAGGATCCAGAGTGCAATCCATATCACAAAGGCATCCTCCCAGTCCCAAATAGCAATGCGACCTCAATTCAGAAGGTTGTTCTTGTTTCCATAGACCCAGAATGGAGTTTAAGCTGTTGATCTTGACTGTGGTTGTCGCGTCAGCCTCTCATGGGCACCTCATGGGCAGTGGAGCAAACTGTGCCTATCTGTGCTACCACCAGGACTGGGAGAGGAAGCCAACAGTGGTGGGCCATAGGTCAATGTGTGGATGGGGATGATCAGGTCTTTCTTCATTATTCTGTTTCAGTCTGGAAACACCACTGAAGCCTGCTCAGTGTCATAGCAACACACAAACCTTCACTGACAGTCTGGGGCACATTGGCTGCAAATCAAACCCGGGTCTTCCCGGTGAAAGTCGATGAGAGGTCTACCACTGAAGCACCGTGGCCCTCACCTCAAACCAGGGCAGTCATTTCCGGAGTTCAAACCAGACCACAATGCAGGATGACTGAGATTGCCACCAGAATCTGATACTGATGCAGAAAAAAACCTAACTACCATTTTATTGACTCCCAATAGGACAAAGATCTGCCCCTTTGGGGTTTTGAGACTTTAAATCCTTACAGCAGGGGTCGCAACCTGTGGGTCGCGACCCCTTTGGGGATCAAATAACCCTTTAACAGGGGTCATCCAATTCATAACGATAGCAAAATTACAGTTATAAAGTAGCAATGAAAATAATTTTATGGTTGCAGGTGACCACAACATGAACTGTATTAAAGGGTGGCGGCATTCAGAAGGTTGAGAACCATTGCCTTACAGAAATAGACAACCTCATATTTCTCCCACGGAGGGGCTAGTCAGTTCAAACCCCTGACCTTGCGATTAGCAGGTTAATGCATAGTCCACTACACCACCAGGGCTCCTAATGATATAATAAGAGATACTATTGTTAGATCACTCGTGGGAGAAATATACCTCAGTCCTTGGCTTCGCGTGAGAAAGAATTCACTCCGCAGCCTGGATTGTGATCCAAGTGAGTTTTTTGAGAGAAGAAGTTTCAGGTTTACACAGGCACCTCAGGGCCCCTCACCCCTGCACAGCTTGCCTAGAAGCTGCTGGAGAGAAAGTCACTACGTGGGCTCCAGGATCCTGCCTTTTCTTTCTTTTCTTAAATCGTTTTATTAGGGGCTCATACAATTCTTATCACAATCCATACATACATCAATTGTGTAAAGCACATTGTACACTCACTGCCCTCATTATTCTCAAAACATTTGCCTCCACTTAAGCCCCTGGCATCAATCGAGTCATCATTTTTACCCCTTCCTCCCCACTCCCCCATCCCTCAAGAAACCTTGATAATTTGTGAGTGGTGATAGTGGGAGGGTAGAGGGAGGGTGGATTGGAAAGAGGAAACCGATTACAAGTATCTACATGTGACCTCCTCCCTGGGGAACGGACAACAGAAAAGTGGGGGAAGGGAGACATCGGAGAGGTCAAGATCCTGCCTTTTCAATTCCTCCACAGGGAGGCATGGTTGATGGTCCTGGTCAACCCCATTGGCTGGATTGAATTCACCTGGCTCAGATGGGCCAATCCAGGTGTAACACCCACCTAGGTGTACCACCCCTTCCTGGCCGGAAGTTTGAACCTGAGCATATGTAATGGATGACCCACTCCCTATGCTAAGCTACCTAACAGTATTTGCAAGATGCCGAGCAATGTTCTAAGCTTTTTGTATATAATAATTCAATTATTTCACTTAAGAAGCCTATGTGTGGACTCTATTCTTGCCTCATTTTACAGATGAAAAATCAGTGGCACAGGATGATAAAGTCATGAGCCTATGACCACACAGTGAGGAAGTGGAAAGGAGAGATTTGAACCCAGGCTGCAGAGTCCATGCCTTGGGTGCCTACAGCGCCACATAGGACACAGGAAAGCATGGAGCAGACTCGGCGTAAGACCTAGCATGTATGTGCTAGGACTGCATGAGAGTAGCTGCTACTCAGATCCAGAAGAGAATACAAGGCTATTGCAAAAATTATTTTTTCCAAGAGAGGGTGGAATTCTGCATCTTGTGCGAAATCCCCCAACCTGCACATGGCACAGCTACTTCAGAAGGTTCCCAACAATGTGTGCTGTGTGGCAAACCTAACTGAGCTCAGGGGGAGCTGGTCTGTGGGTTATGTTACCCAGAAGGTGAGCAGTTTGAACTCACCAGCCACCACTCCAAGGGAGAAAGAGAAGGCTTTCTGCTCCCATGGACTTACAGTCTTTGAAGTGGCAGGGAGCATTTCCATGCAGCCTATGATTAGGATCTAGGAGGGTGAGGGTGGATGGAGTTGGTTGAGACCTGGCTTCAGGGCATTTCCCAGAAGGGCTTCCTGCAGTGACTCTGCCTTCAGGAATGTCTGGTGACCCTGAGGGCAGCAAAGTCCTAAGCACACTCAGGCAGTGGTTCTCAACCTTCCTAATACAGGTCCTCTTGTTGTGGTGACCCCCTGACCATTAAATGATTTTCTTGCTACTTCATCACTGTAATTTTGCTACAGTTATGAATTGGACGAGCCCTGTGAAAGGGTCATATGACTCCCAAAGGGGTCGCAACCCACAGGGTGAGAACCACTGCACTAAGGGTTCCCCTTCCGGGCAGCTCTACCAGTGTCTGATGTGCATAGTTCTGTGAGGTGAGAGAAATGAACTTAGTGTCTGCTTCTGGTGACAGTTGATGTGGGTGGGCTTTCTCCCTATGTCAAATCCCTCTCAAGCCATTTGTCACCACAACAGAGGGAGCCACACACATAAAGCAAGAAGAGGAGGCAGCATAGCAGGACGGTAAGCAGAACAAAGATTGAATAAGCACAATTCATTTCAATCATGAATCGGGTGCCCTTGAGATGTGAGGAAGACCCCAGTCTAGTGACATTAGATCAGGTTTAGGGATTGAGTGACGGGACCCTCTTGGCTCCCCTCAGCCCCTATCTTGCTTTCCCATTGACCCTGCCCCTTACATCGTGATTGGTCCTTATTCCAGCATGATGGTTGGTTTCATAATCACAACATGTGGGAATGTGTTAGTCGATAGGTTATACAGGCACAGTCTCTGGAATGGGTAAGTGAGGAGGTGTGACTGGTGACATGACTGGTGGAATGGATCATGTGAAGTGATTTGAGATCGTTGTTCAGACCTGATAGGTCATCCAGGCCTCTAGTTGATCCTGGCAGTACTCTAGTTTAAGGAAACAGAATGTTAGGCATTTAAGTCATATTTAAGCTTAAATTTTGAGCAATAGGCTGTGGCTCACAGTGAGAGTCTATGTGGAGACCCTAAATCCATTTTGAGGGGCCACACATTCAGCCACCATTGAGTTCTTTCCTACTGCTGACCGGCAGTGGAAAGCTTGCGTCCACTCCCCGGGCCAGACTCAGCGATATACGGTCGTGTGCACATCCCAATGAAGGTCCCGCTCATGCTCTCACAGGCCCTCCCGCAACTCCATGAATTGATCCGTCTTCAGGGACAGTTTTGTGACAAAGGTGTTTGTTTTCCATGTCTCATTTAAGCTTTCAGGAGCTCAGGTGGTGATGCTGGATAGTGTTGGACTATTAACAGCAAGATCGCTGGTTCGAAGCCACTAGTCATTCCACAGGAGAAAGATGAGGTTATTGCTTCCTGTAAAGGTAGCAACTTCAGGATCCCTACACAGAGTCACTATGAGTCAGAGTCAGCAGGACAGAATGAGTGTCATTTTATTTAAGTAACTGTGGCTGTGGGTCCTTCCGACACCATTGGGGCCTCATGCGGATGCTCTCCTTCATCCAGAACAGCGGTTTGTGCCTTTTTCTTGTGTAAAACATAGCAAAGGAGTTCCTAATAAAATAAAGTTGAATTGGGAGTCTTTTTTCCCTCAAACAAAGTAAATCCATAAATAGAAATGAGACTATGGTGCTAATAACCAGTTGGAGAGTTGAGAGAGCTGAACTCTCAATCCTGGTAGAAACCCATTGTGACTTTAAAAACTTGCTCAAGGTCATCCATAGCCTATGAGGTTGAGTTGAGCAGACACAAAACAGATGTGTTGGGGAGTAATTGTGTACATTAAGTAAACAATTTATCTTTCTAAAGATTCTGTCTAAAACTTACTTTAAATAGTAAGTTTTCCCCTGGGCTAGGGAAAGGTCAGGGAGCTTAACCCCCTAGTATCCACCCCCTCTCAGCATTCATCATGTTAGGCCAGAGGAGCCAAATCACACCCACTACCCAGGGAGCACTGCTTCCAAAAGCCCATTGCCTGTGCCGGGGCAGAGGGCAGGTACCCGGACCAGAAATGCTGACAGAGTGGAACCAGCGGGCTCAGCCCCCAGCTTCCTGAGAGAGCAGCTGTGATGGTTCACTTTTGGACAAATGTCAATGCATGACTTGGGCAGCACGAAAAGCAGATGTGCAGAGGTTGTTCGCTGTATTCCAGAAGTTCACACACTCCCCGCAGGCTCTTTGGTGGCTTCCACCTTCAATCCCAAAAGGCCACTGCCGTCCAGTGGATTCCAACCACAGTGACCCTATATGGAGTTTTCAAGACTGTAAATCTTCATGGGAGCCAGCAGTCTCATTGTCCCCCTTGGGACAGGGAGCTAGCAGCCCGTTTCACCTCCAGGACCCCTTCCTCTCTAATTCTGGATCCAGTCCCTCCAAATATCCTGCCCTGCCCTTGTCTAGGCTTCTTAAATGCGTTCCATGCTGCTTATGTTAGTCTGGGTGCCTTAGCGAAACAAATCCACAGAAACGCGTATGTATAAGAGAGAGTTTTATGTAAAGGGTGAGTGCACATCAGGAAAACATGCCCGCATTTGCTTATGCACCCGCTTTGTCTTCAGCGATCATGTCGAGATAGGCTGGTGGCTTCTTCCATGTGGGCTTTGTTGTTTCTTAGTTAGATGGCCCCTTGTTTATCTTCCAGTCTTTAAGACCCTGGACACTATATCTTTTGATAGCCGGGCCCAGGGTGCTTAACCACTACACCACAAGGGTTCATTAGCTTGTGACTTATCTCCTGCCATTCACACTAGATGCTCAAAATAGCAGGAAACCAGGTTTCTCCTTTGTGGCCACACCAGGTACTGACAGAACCAAGAACAGAGAAATGCTTAGTTATATATCTTGACTATCATTAGCATATTATATGCCTGGCAATATGTAAGCCTTCGCTCCTCTGACCTCTCACAGTCTCGGTAAAATGAAGCTAATAAAAGTAGTGCTCTCACAAGCTTGGTAGGAGATTAAACAACTCACATAAGGGTACACAGCCTATCAACGAGGAGGCGAGATGAGGCAGTGTGTGGCTGCTGAACCCACACCCTTCACAACACCTGCATTAAAATGACTGAGGGCTATGAGGAACCAGACAGAAGCAGATTCACACCCCATATTGAGTCAATTTAACTGCCTATTGTGCCTGACCCTTCTATCTCTGATCTTAGAAATGGGGTTAACAACAACAAAACACTGTAGAAGAAATGTCCAGCAGATGACAGGCACGCGATTAAACAACAAAAAATAAATCACTTAAGTTGAAATTCGAACTCCTGGAAACCCCTCACACACGTGCAGAAAAGGATTGAGCCCCATGTGGTGTTTCCAGTGCCCCCGTCCTTCCCCCCTAAAATGAGCATTTGATAAGGAAATGCCTGGATTGTTCCAAGCCCAAGACTGTGGAGAACTAAAGGAAAACCCAGCATTATGAATCTTTGAGCACAGCCCTGCTGGGAAACCGCCCTGCAGTCACTTGTTGATGACTGGAGGAGGGACAAGAGTAGGGAGAAGAACGAGGACTGAATGTGACACATAAGCAGGGATGGCCTACATTCCATAAAGGAAAAAACTCAAGGTCTGCTTTTCTGGTGCCGGAAAGTTAAAACCCATCTGGTGCAGTTGAAAAGGTGTGTGTGTGTAGTGGGGGGGGGGGTGTTAGGGAGGAGGGGCGATGAGTCCAAAGGATGAACTCCATCTGCAATTGTGTCCTCAACTGCTTTCCCCTGCTAGCCACACGATATTTGTGGCTGGCCTGCCCTGCTTTTGTTATCAAGCCCAGAGAGGGCAAGAGACTAGCTCGAAGCCACACTGCAAGTTGGCAGTAGAATCAGGCTGAGAACTCTGGATGCTTAGAAAGCTTCACACAGACCTGAGAAAGTACCAAGGGAAGACCTGTTCGCTAACTGGGCAGCACTCACTGCATGCCAGCGCTGTTCCAGTGCCCCAGCCAGGGCATTGCTCCCTGTGTCTGTGTGTCTTCAGTGATGCACACAGGTGACGGATTGGCTTTTAATAGCATGCTTGGAAGGTTGAGGCCACCCAGCGGCACCTAGAAAGAAGGGCCTGCAAATCTACTTCAGACCAAGCAGCCTTTCCAGACCCTGGGGAGCACAGTTCTTCTTGGACACACAAGGAGGCCAGGAGTTGAAGTTGATTCCATGATGTAGTTGATTCCATGGTTCCCGGTTGTAGCTATACCTAGAGTCACATCCACATTCATGTTTATATCTCTTCACTCCATGGGGTGTTCATGGCTCCAACTCTTCTGAAGCAGACCACCAGGATTTTGTTTAAGAGGCCTCTGGATAGGTTTGAACTGCCAACCTTTTAGTTTGTAGCTGAGTGCTAAACAACTTGTGCCATGCAGGGTGCTAAGCTCAGAAACTCAGTCGGTGCTTCATGATCTCAGTTGGAATTATAGAGAGGGTCAGTGATGACCCATTGACTGCTGGGTAATTGTTGATGTAGTCTCCCTGTGCAGACATGTAAAGTACCTGAAAACTTAAAATCCAACTCATTGAGTGCATCATCCTGCCGTGCGCCAGCCCAGCAGCATGCTCTGCTGGGGACATTTGGCCATGCCTGGAGACATTCTGAAGAAGGGAGTCCCACTGCCATCCTGGTGCAGGGAACAACACAGCCCCACAAGAACGATGTTGGCCAAAATGTCAGCAGAGCTGCCACTGGGAAAATGGTCTAGTCCAAGCGCTGACCTTCGTAGAGGAAGAAAGCCAATCCAGAGCAGCTAAGTGACCTGCTGTGGGTTGCACAGCCTGATTCCAAGCCCAGTACTATACCCAAAGCTGTTACCACGCCCAAAATTAAACAGCAATAGCTGCCCAAAGGCCTCTTAGTTTGAGGACCAAGTAAGACAGTAAATGAGAAAGCCCTTTGACAAATGTGGCATGCTGCACAAACATGAGATGTTATTACCCAGGATCTTTTGATATATGTAAATAGATCTTGTACCAGGTCAGTTAATTTTCCAACTGCTCTATCTGAGCTTTCAGATGGCAGCACCTCTGTCCAACCCAGGAAAGGACTCCTGTGCAGGCTGAGCAGCCCTGGAAAGCCTCATGCCTGGCTTCTCCCACCCCTCAGCTAATCTCCAAGTGATTAATAAGGGCTCTCACTATGTTGTGCCTCCCAGCTGACAGATACTAGGCTATCAAAGCATTCGTATCACCTCCTTGATGCCTGAGGAGGAATATAGTTTCATGTGTGAGAGTGCCCCAACCCGCGGGACTCAGTTATTCGAGGGGTTCCAAGGAGGACCCAGCCTGAAAGAGAAACGGGCGAGAGAGAGGAGCGAGACCAAGCAGATTCTTGTCAAGGTCTGAGTTTATTGCTACACAAGCCTCTCTATAAAGGGTGAGACAAACAAGGGAGTTCAAAGGGGAGATAAAAAAAAAGGAAGGGCGGGGGTGTAGAGCACACAGGGCAGGCGGCCGCAAGTCTGCAGTTGGAATGTCCGGTGCTGGAGCAGACAAGGGTGGGCCATCTGGTGTGTGTCAGGGTAAGATAAGGTTGAGGTGACTTGGCTTTAGCCCTGCTGGGCAGGCAATATGGCCTTGGTTTTGTCAGGCTGATTATGCCCGGTTCCCAACATGAGAGAAGCCAGGAATATCTCCTCTCACAACTGTGCAGCAAACGAGATCAGATCTCCCAATCTGATTTTCAGCCCTCCTGTCTTTCCAAGTGAAGTGGATGGTCCATTTCACATTGTCTCAAGTCTTTGCACATTGCATGCCAACATTGCGACACAGGGCGCGGCTGTGGGTCTTAGTAGACAAAGCCCCCACCCAGAACCCTGCCCTCAGAGCTCCTTGGTCACCCTGCACAACGCAGGTCCAGGCCGGGCTCCACACTGCAAGGCGATCAACCCTGACCCTCCAGTGTGGCCGTCCTCACACGCTCCCACATCCACCTAGAAGGACTGGAGATGAGAGATTCCGGAAGCTCCCTGCCTCATCTGCCTCCCTCCCCAGAGCGACAGAGCAACTGTAACTGATTAGGCAGGATGCAGCCTCGTTCCCAGTCCCCACCCTCTCTGGGAAAGCAGGGATGTCTGGCACCTCATCCAAGGCCTTTCCCCTGTGATCTCATTACTAAGGAGCTGCTCCTCTACCGCCCACCTCCATCACCTCATCTACATATGGGGGAGATGAGTATGTCTTCTTTGCTGCTCCTTCCCTGAGTCCACCCCAGGAGCTCCCTGAACAGATCAACAATCACTTCTCATTACACCTGCAGCAGCCGTCAGATACTGCTGAACAGAGACAGGCGCCTCCCCTGCTGCTGCCAGGCTCCAGTGCACATGTGCACACACACGTGCACACACATTGTACAGGTACACTCACATGGACACACAAGCATGCACACCCATGTGCACAAACTTTGTTCAGAGGTGGGAATTCTGCCCATTTTAGCCTCTAATATTGCAATCAGAGAGTGATAGAACAATGAAAGATGAAGGTGGATGAAGGAAGATCTATTTATTCCCTTACTTGTTACATAACCATTCAGGGCTCTTTTTTTATCCGTACAAACACACCACCACACCATCAACAATCATCAAGTAGATGTCATGTGCAGTGCTGCCCTATTCAAGGCGGTGCTGAGAATGTGAGGAGGATTCTCTCTAAAGCACAGCTCTGAGGAAGTCTGTCTCCTTCGCACTTTTACACACACAGGGTGAGGAGCCTGCAGGAGGCTCCGTGCGTTGGGTGAAGCCACACGATGAGTGAGGAGACCGAGTGTGTAGCCAGGGGAGTGAGAGCGCAGAGTTCACCACTTCACCAGCATGCTGGTGTGCACAATCGATGAAAGGGTGGCTGCCAGCAGCAGGACAGAAAAAAAGTAAAGCATGTAACTTGTGGTTTTATCTCTGGCTTACTTCCAAAAGGAATTGTTTTTGTTGTTCTAAAAAGCTTTATACCGAGAAAAAAAAAGAAAGAAAGAAAGCTTTATACCTCTATAAAAACAAAAGGCTACTGCTGTCAAGCACCTTCAGACTCAAGCCAGAGGAGAGCTCTCCCAGTGGGCTTCCAAGCTGAAAATCTTCACAGAAACACAGTACCTCCTGTGGAGTAGCTGGTTGGTTCAAGCCAGCAACCTGGCAGTTAACAAGTACGTCCCTTGTACCTGTAATACCTGTATAAAGTGTATTAAATATGAACTACTCCTGGTGTATAATTTTAAATTGAATTATTGTGCCTGGAACTTTTTTTTTAATAGCTAAGAATGGTGAAATGAGACTCCTTTAGATGTTATGATAAGAATACACACTACACAGGGCTTGGACCCAACCCAGCTTAATTCAAAGGAAGGCAGATTTATTTTCTTCTGCTTCCCAGAAGGTTCCCCAGCAGAACGTGTGTTAAACAAAATTGTTTAGCTATGGAAAAGAGCAATCTCCTCTTGGGAAGATCCTGGTAGAAGGGGGCTTTGGTTACATATCCAGCTCAACCCAGCCCCAGAGGCCTCGTCATGTTTTATTTTGTTTTGCCCTTGACACTGATTGTCTTGGGAACTGTGGCCCCCGAGCAATGGCCAGGAAGTCAGGTCTTCTTGATGTAAATCCTCTAATATCCCCTACAATGATTTTCAGTGCCAATGGTAAGGCCCGCCCAGTGGCTGCCACATGCCCCTGAGCAAACACGTCAGAGCAGATGAGAGCATGAGACAGCATTTAAGAGAACGGTAGGCTGGCCTTGACTTAGCTGTTTGGCCTCTCCTCAGAAGTCACTTGTGACACTGACTGTCATGGGTTTCATTAAGAACAAGTCTATCTCTACCAAAGAAAACTGCAAGGTAAGAGGACTTTCAGCTCCAGCTACATATGTCTCCAAACTTACTTACATATTGTCCTGTTTTCAGAAGAAAAAAAATTTACTCAGTGCCTCCCGGGCAAATAAAAACTTTGGTACTACAACCTACAATCCCAGATAAAGTGTAGGTATCTGCTTTGGCAGCTCCCCTGGATCGAGCTGCTCCGGTAGCTCTCCACAAAAACCCTGTGAAGAGATGATCAGGCAGGATAGCCTAGTCTGTTCTTCAGAAAGAAGCTACCCCTGAAACCTCAGTGGCTTAAAATCTAGAAGTTTATTTCTTGTTCATGCAAATTCTGACGCTGGAAGGGCAATTCTACAGGGTGTTTGTCCTGCACACCGTCCGTCAGTGATTCGGGCTGCTTCACAAATATGGTGCCACCAGATCAAAAGGTGGATTCCAGGTCATCACAGAAGAGGAAGAGAGAAGTGGGGGTTGTGGATCAGTCTTTACATGCTTTGACACTTTAGTTGACATAGATCGCTGGATAGGGCTGCTTATATAAAGGTTATCAGTTCAAACCCACCTAGCTGTACCACAAAAGGAAGGGGTCATCTGCTTTCATAAAGGGTACAGCCTAGACAACCTCATGCAACAATTGTACTCTGTACCACAAGGGGTGAGCATGAGTCAGAACTGACTTGAAGGCAACAGGATTTGGGGTGTTTTTGTTTGTTTGGTTGGTTGGTTGATTGGTTTGGTTTGGTGAGTGGGAGGTGGTTCTACCTACAGCATATTAATCTGAAGTAGTCACTTTAGGTTTTTTTGTTTGTTTTTTGAGAGATGTGGAAAAGCTCATTGGCTTTAATGGGGAGTTAACTCTGCCGCAGACGGCCTCCTCAAAATTTCCCTCCCGCTTCATAAACTAGCAGAGATTTTCAATGAAGGAGCCTGCAGGCACCCGCTGGACATCTCCTTGCAAGGTCAGTCCTTTGGAGCCACTGGGAGGGAGAAAAAAGAGACTTCTATTCCTGTAAAGAATTCCAGCCCCAGAAATCCTCAGGGGGCAATTCTGCCCTGTCCTCTCGGGTCGCTATGAGTCCGAATTGAATTTATGGCTATGAGTTGAGTTTTAATTCCATTCACTTACTGCTATTGACAGGTTGCTAGATTAGGGCTTGTCTTCCCAAATGCCAGCACTAAACGAAAATGAGCTGTCCGGGCCACAACAAAGGGGTTGGAAATAAATCAGGCACACTCATTAGATACCTATGGCAAAATTCAGAACTGAGCATGCTCTGACCCAAGTCATGTAGACCCAGGTGGAAGGTCCACCTGGTCATACAGAATAGGACTTCACAAAAGTGCACCAAAATCAACCAGTACGATCGACCAATGCCCTCCAGTGGTGTTGGGAGGTGATAGAAGTAGGCCTGGGCTCCTTGTCGCCCTCCCTTGTTCACGTGCTCTGCAAGTGGAGGGTGAGGCCCTTGGGGGTTCCTGCCGTGGCTCCTCAGCTGGTTCTGCACTCCTGCTCAGGTATTCCTCCCATGAAACCGCCATATTCAGCTGCAAACTTTCCCCACCCCTGCCATGCAGCCCGGCGTGCTTTCCGGAGATAGTGGGGACTTTTGGGGACTGCGATACCTGAAACTTTCTTTCATAACATTCACTTGGATTTACAAAAGTGCTTCTGCCATATGAATTCTTTCAGCGTTGCTAAGCAAGAACTGAGGTCAACCACCCCAGAAACCTAACACTATCAAGTCGATTCTGACTTATATCAATCTAGGGGGTCCTCAAACTATGGCCTGCGGACCACATGGCCCTCAGAGGACATTTATTCAGCATGCCGGGTGTTTTTGCCCCCCCCTTTTTTTTTACTTCAAATTAGGTATGTGCAGTGCGCATAGGCATTTGTGCATAGTTTTATTTTTAAACTATAGTCCGGCCCTCCAGCGGGTTTGAGGGACAATGAACTGGCCTCCTGTTTAAAAAGTGTGAGGACCCCTGAAAGGACAACGTAGAACTATGCCTGTGGGTTCCCGAAGTTCTAAATCTTTACAGGAGCTGAGAACCGCATCTTTCTCTGTGAGCCATAGCGGATTCCAACTGGCTGGCCTCATGGTCACACACATTCCACCAGGCTCCTTGAGCCTTAACTTGATAATTTAATGAAACGATACTTCTCCAAGTCACATTGTATCAAGGTCTATAATCTTGCTATTCTAATATCAAATTTAAAATAAGGAATATAGTTAAGCTCCAAATCCATAAGCAATAAGATCATTGAATCTCTTTGGACACTATTACTTAAAAAAAGAAAAAACTCTGTCCAATTATTTTCAGCACAGAAAAGCTTCCAGTGTTTACAGCTTAGTATGTAATTGCTTTTTCTCTTCTTCTTTTGCATTGGTGAATCATTTTGAGCTTATAATAATGTCAAAATAAATAGTTTCCAGAGCCTCCAGGCATTCACTGTGTAATGATCATTTAAAAGATTTCTTGGTTAGAGGGTCCTCAAAAGAATAAAAAGCGTGTCCACATCCCTGGTCATTTCTATATTCAAAAGAAGAAATTGCTCATCAAATGCTACAAGCCAATTTCTTTCTTCAGCCAAACTGCCCATTTTAGCATCACTGAATTAAGCAAATGGTTCTACATTTCAAAGTCAACAATGATACTCTTTTCCCTTTAACACGAGCATCTTAAACAGCTCAAAAAATAGTCGAGCTCTTTATTATGGCTTTTCCTGAGAAAGCTGTTTCGTTGTTTATTTTATTTATTCATCTAGACTTTCATGTTAAGATTTGTGTATTTTAAGTTCTGCTAGTCAGGACATTTTAAATGGAGCCAGATTTTTTTTTTATACTTTGTCTTTTAAAATATAATGAGACTGAGCAGTACATCCGTTAATAAAATATAAAGTCTTCCTATTTCTGTTTGTTTGTAATTTCCCTAAGGATAACTCTTAATGTAGTAAAACCAAAACCCACCATAATGAATTACATTTGGTCTACTGGGGGTTGTGGCCAACCTTTTGATAGAAAAATCCAGAGACTCCCTTCTGCATCTCCTTTCCCAACCAAACCCCGGTGGCTGGAGGCTGGAAGGAAGAAAGAGGCTGGGCTGCTGGGGCAGGGTGGGGAAGGGGTAACCTTGCAGATTATTTCAAATTCTACTCTGAAGGCAGAAAGTTATCCAAATGAGATAGCTAGAGATTCACTTCCTTAGAAAAAGATTGAAATTAATGTGTCCCTTAGAAAAGCCAAAGGAAAAAAGTCGTTATTAATTTAGGCAATTGAAGAACTTTGAAAGCCATGTCTAGTACATAAAAACACCTGTCCCTAGAGCCCATCGGCCTAGGAAACTGAATTTTTATACCATGTAAAATAAAGGAAGGTCATTTCTTAGACTTGCTCAACAGAAGATTGTCATTTTAAACCGGTTACTGTAATGAGAAGCTGGGTTTTCGTAAAAAGGACTGAATGCTTGAGTCAGTGTGAAATGAAATTAGAGATGCATGTTCTGCGCATGGCGGCATTTCCGGAGGAGTCTGTGTTCCTGTGACTGCTCTCGATCTGTCTCGTGCCTTCTGGGAAACTCACAGCGTGGTGCCCACATCTAGTCTCTCGGACTTTCTTGCCAGCTTTGGAAAGGTGTTGAGTCTGTTGGATCTGCTGCACAGAGACAGCATGCAAGTGGACCCTTCCCACATTCCTCAGAGAGCAGCCCCCCAGTGTAAAGCTGTGGGTGAGGTTTGATGACCTTTGCCCCTTCATCATCCCGCATTCTTTAAGGGACCCAAGCGCTCCCCCGAGGCATTACCGGAGAAGCAGCTACCCCATAGTTTCCAGATGGTGGGTATCAGCCTGTGTGCTCATTGGGATCGCCAGAGAGCTGTCCAAAAGACATCTTTGTCCCATCTCCACTGAGTCCGATTTTATTGGCCTGGAATGCAGCCTAGGTGCTTGGATTTTTTTCTCTCTCATAAGTTTTTATTGTGAATTAGGTGAAGGTTTACCAAGATCATCAGTTTTTTATTCAACAATTCATACCCATTGTGTTTTATGCCACTTATTGCAATCTCCACAATATAATATGACTTGTTCCACTCCCTACTTATGTCTTCTGTTTCCCTTCCTCCTCTCTTCCTACCCTTCTGAACTTGGGCCTTGGATTAATACTGCCCTTTTGAGATCAAATGGTTTGCTGTTTTCAGGTTTGCGTGCCTCACTTGTGTAATTGCTCCCATTATAGACCAATCTATTATTTGGCTGAATATTGAACCACAGGTAGGAGTTCATTTTCAAACTTAGTGAATAAGGACCATCGTTTCAGAGGTTCTGTTAGTCCCTATCCAGCCAATAAGCCTGGTCTCTTTTATGACTGTGAATTTTGCTTCACTATCTAGGACCTTTGGATGTGATCCCTTTCAAAGAAGTTGGAATTGATAGTTGGAGATCATCTAGTTATTCTGTGCTCAGAGTCATGAAGTCTAATGTTCATGTGGTCCACTCACCACTCTTTCCTCCAGAGTGAGGGTGACAATACTTGCCACCTAGATGGCCACTTGTGAGCTTCTGAAATCCAGCTGCTACTCACCAGCATGGATGTCGAACATAGTCTTTACAGTCTAGGTAATGACAATTGTTCTTGGTGTCCTTCACAACTATAATCCCCAGCCCCCCAGCCCAATAAAGCACTCCCTCCAGTTGTTCGGTTATGCCTAAGGAGTTTTGATAACTTCATCTTCTGTGTGCTCCGGAATATTCAATTCCCTGGATGGTCAGAATGGTCAGTCAGGGCTCAGAATCTTGGTGTTAAGGCTTCTGGTGAGATCCTGGCACATCAGACACAGAGGTTGTGAGGCTAGAGGAGGGGCAGAAGGGGATCATACTGAGTCTAACAAGGAAAGAAAAGGAAATGAAGGATATAAGCAATTAAAAGCAAGCGCATAAATAGATACAAATACACAGATGGCCCTTGCAACATTATTCCCAATCTCGCAAACGTGTCAACGGTCTAAATACCCATCAATAGGTGAATGGATAAGTCAAACATGTTGCCTACGGTATATACAATGGACTACTACTCAGCCATAAAGAGAAATGAACTCTTGACACAGGCTACAAGAGGAATGAACCTCATAAGCATTATGCTGAGTGAAATAAATCAGCTTCAAAAAGGACACATTTTGCTTAATTCCACTTACAAAAAATATCTAGGCTAGGAAAATGAATAGAGACAAACATCTCCCAATTGTTTCCAGGGATAGGTAGGAAGGTAAGTATGGTTGTTACATAATGCCATGTCAATTGGACAAATAAGTGAGGTGGAGTCTTTCTTATACCTATATGAGTGTCCTTGGATTTATTTCTCTAGTCAACCCAGCCTAACCCAGTAGGGCCTGGAGGGGAAGTGCCATCCCTGAGACGATACTGAGCTTCCATAAGGGTGATGACATAATTTTGGAATGGATAAGGATGATATATGAACAACATGCAGAATGCCACTTAATTATAATCTTGTAGAGCGTGGAAGTGACGAATGTTTTGATGCATGTATATTTAGTATGATTTTTAAAGAGTGTACGCAAAAGAGCAATATGGCAAGTCTGTGTTGCCATTTGCTGTTGCTCAGCTAAAAGCGATTCGGGCCTGTGTAGTTCAAAGGGAACCACAGAGGCTCAGGAGGAAAGCTGGTACCATCTCCAACTGAGACTTGTCTGACCAAATGCAGAGTCTCCCTTCAAGTAACTGACAGGTCAGAGGCAGCTCATCTCTGCTGCAGAAGCAATGATTTGTCTCAATTCCCAGACCACTGTCACAGCCATGTCTTGTTGCTCTCGGTGCCCCCCTTCCCCACCACAATAAGTCACTAGAAAGCCATGCTTCATTTAAAAACAAACAAATAAAACCCTTCTGCCTCCATCCTGGCACTGTTTCAGCTTATTTAGCATCATAACATATGTCATCTGTTTCCCTAAACAATCTAACATGGACATGGCACGATGGGACTGATGAGTTAGGCAAATGAGAACCAGCCTGCCCTCTGAACACACACGATGGCATTTGACTTGCTGTCAGTAGATGCTGTCGCGTTTCTTCTCCTCTTTCATGGAAAATAAATACAGAAAAGAATGAGGACATGAAAAGGGCTGCAAGATGTTTAGCTCTGGTCTTTCTAGAAAGTGTAGAAAAAAAGTATGTGACCCCTGCCTGCCTTTAGATGCCCCACTCCTCTGGCAAACAAGGATTGCACACTGACCATGGACAAGACATCTGGATCTGGGGGGAGGATATAACAATTGCCCCCACCAGCAAAGAGTTTCCAGATTTACGGGACTACACAGGCCAGGGAGCAGCTCATAAAAAGAACAAGAAGAATCACAAAGGAGGGTGTGCTCCAGCACCACTTCGTCCAGCTGCAGGCACATGAAGGCAAAGTTTCTTTTGCTTTCAGTCAAGTTTATGATTTCCGCTGCATCCCTTACCAACACCTTCACGAAGATCTAGGTTCTTGGGTTGTTTCGCTCCAGGGCGGACATCTCCTTGGTAAAGCTTTATGGACAGCTCATGGTCCAAGAATTCCACCTATATGTTTTGAAAGGGGCCACGTTAAAACCCCTGGCTCAGACTTTCAGGACTGGGCACAATACAGCAAACCCACCATGGGGACAGCAGGATTTGGTAACACTCTCATCTCCATCACAACCTGGACCTGGCAAAGCTATTTTCTTCCACTCACCATCTTTCAATCAATATTTACTCAGCTATTAGTTGCTCCCCAGGCTCAGCATCAGAAAAGTGTTCAAACGTTACCGAATTGTCCATCTAATGGTAGAGGTCTGTGCAAGGGATATGAGAGCAAGAGGCTCAGAGATGATCAGTGGGTAACGAGAGAGGGATTCACCTTTATCATTTGTAGAAAGCCCCTGAGGCTTAGTCACATTGGCAGACTTTCCCTGGAGCAAGCAAATAAAGCTGCTCCCGGCTCAGCTCCATTCCTGATCTGGTCTTGCCATGAGACTATCCAGGCTTTGTCCCAACCCCACGTTCTGGAAACCACGAGTGGAAGGAGGTGAATCTTGGGGATACCATGGAAAAGAATGGGCATTGCACAACACTTCATTGTACTCATATGGAGCTTATGCAAAGGCCAAGAGATAGAACCAGGTGAGACTGTGAACAGGACAAGGTGATACTGCATGGTTTAAAATCAGAAAAGGTGTGCATCAGGGTTGTATCCTTTCACTGTTCTTATTCCATCAGTATGCTGAGCAATTTATACAAGAAGCTGGTCTCTGTGAAAAAGAACATGGCATCAGGATTAGACGAAGACCCATGTAATGTCATTGGGAACATTTTCTCACTAAAAATTTTAGGTCATGGCATCAAAAAAGTGTCATTTTAACCTAAATGGGTTTTTAGACCAGTGAAATAACAGCGAGAGTGAGTCAGCATTGTGCACAGAATTGAGCGATACTGGTTCTTTGGGAAATTCATAATCCAACACTGACACTGCTGAGATAAAGGATGACAGTGAGGAAGATTCTACACCTGAGCTCTGTGATGGGCCAACGTGGTGCTCTACTCTCTTCAGGAATGGATGAGCCAGCTCCACCAAGATTCCCCTTTACTGGAGCACCTGCTATGTATGTAGACGTTGAACACAAGAACGCTTTGGCGTTCCTACAATGATTTCTGACCGATGAGGTCATCGAAAAAATGATTATGATAGCCCGGAGGTTTACTTTCAGGTTTTAACCCCTCTTCAGTTAATTTCTGTGCATGGGGGAAGGTTTGGGGCTTGCTTCATTTTCCTACATACGGTATCTCAGTTTGTCCAACACCATTTGTTGAGCAAGCAGAATTTGTCCCTTTGGATATTTCTGTGTCCTTTTTCGAAGGCTAGTTTCCTGTTGACTGGTGAATATATGTGTAGCTTTTCTGTTCGTATCCATTGATCTATATACCTCTCAGTGTACCAATACACTGCTCTCCTTTAGGGAAAAACAACAACAAAAGTTGTATGAGCCCCTATATAATGATTTTTTTTAATGGACGATGAACTATTTTCCAGGCCAGCACTATCCTATGTTTGAGCACATTGCTGCAGCCACTGTGTCAATCCATCATGCCTTATAGCCTGCGGTACTCATGTTCAGGTATAGTGTTCTGCCATTCACAAGGTTCACACTGGCCAGTTCTTTCAGAAGTGGAAGACCAGGTCCTCCTCCCTCGTCTCTGTCTGGAAACTGCTGAAGTCTACCTGCAGTGAGTGACCCAGCAGGCATTTGAACTACTGGCTGCAAAATTTCCACCATTACAGCCAAATGCAGGCCACCACAGTACAACAGACAGTAACAGCATCTTAACACCACACAAAGGCTCCTCCCTGGGGAGACCACGTGTTCAGGCAATTGCTGCTGTTACACATGTAAGTGGGGGCTACATGAAGTCGCACCATCTCCTGTGGCCCTTCCAGGAACAGGCCATTCTGCTGTTGTTTCTACTGGACTTAGGCTCAGCTGCCAACCTGCCCTCTGCACGCATTCTTCTCCTTACCCTTCCATGTCACCTTCTCTTTGCCCAAGTCAATACTGCTGGTCAGTCACCTACTGGTGGATGCTTGCTTCTGAAGTTTCTGAACCACATTTCCCCATGGTTATGAGACATTGCTGCTGCCACTGCGAGCATTTAACAGGTTACTTTACACCTTCAATGAGAAATCTAGGGGAATAGAAAGAAAGCTTCTTCTTTCTCCCAAGGAGTGGGTGGTGGTTTTGAACCGTTTCCCTTGAGGTTAGCAGCCCAATGTGTAACCCACTACACCAGTAGAGCCTTGGTGGCACTGTCCAGCAATTATTAGACTGCTAAATATGAGGTCCGGGTTTCAAACCTACCAACTTCTCCTTGGGAGAACGATAAAGCTGTTCCCATAAAAGACTGACAGCTCCAGAAGCCCTCTATAGGGTGGCTATGAGTTGGCATTTTGCGGTCATTTAGGGCTTTTTGGTGGCATGTGATTTTTTAGGGCTTTTAGGTTGTTTGTGGACGTTCAAGGTGTGTTTGGGGCATTCGGGTGGTTTGGGGTTTTTAGGGTGTTTTATAAGATTTTAGGGAGTGTTTAAGGGATTTAGGGGTGGTTTTTTAGAGTGTATAGGTATTTTTCAGCACAATATGGTGTTTTTAGTGATGTTACAGAGTTCCTTAGGGATTTTAGGGTATTTTTCATATTATATGTGTTTTTTTCCCCCAGCATTTTAGGTTTTCTTAGGGCTTTCGTGGTGTTTTCAGGGCATATATGGGGTTTAGGAATGTTTAGGGTTTGGGAATCTTCTAAGGATGATTTTTGGAAGTTTCACATGTTTGGGTGGGCATTTGGTGTTTTTTTGTGGCTTTAGAGTGTTTATGGGATCCTGTCAATTTGCAGCTTTAATTCCGCAAAGAAAAGTCAGACAGCAAGCCAGAAAGGAGCAGGAAATGAAGGGGAAGCCCAGGCCACATGTTACAGCTGCCAAGTCCGGAGAACCTAGGTGTGGTCGTTGGCTACCTGGGACCGGGAGTGGGGCTGTGCTCCTGCCCAAGGGTGCTAGGGAGTAAACCAATCTCAGCTGGACGTTTGGCTTTTCTACTAATTAGCCGACTCCATGAACTTTCCCAAGGGCAGCTGGCGAATTGCCAGGGGAACCCAGCTAGACCCCCCCCACACAAAAGCACAGGGATGGTTACAGGAACAGGAGGTTTCACACAGTGGATGTGCAGGGCTTGGGGTCGGGATTGGGGGCCAAGGTGAGGAAGGGGCAGCAATAAGGCCTGGTCCCAAATAATCAGACACTGAGCAATAAAAGTACAAGGACTGCCAAGAGAACATGGGGACAAAGGATGGCTGGACTTCATTTGATATCTTTGGACGTGCTGTCAGGAGAGACCAGTCCCTGAAGGGACATCAAGTCCATGAAGGACATGATGCTTGGCAAAAAGTGGAGGACGGGCAATAAAACAGCTCGAACCAGTGGCTACATCAGTGGGCATAGTAACAATGGTGAGGATGGTTCGAGACCTGGCAGTGTTTTATTTTACTGCTTGTGTTTTTCTAGAACTGTCTTTCCTGGATGCACGAGGAAGGATAACTGTGCTTGTGAGAAGCAAATGCACAGTGGGCAGCGCTTTGGCCAACATAGGTACACCACCGGCACACAGTGCCCCCTTACTTGGCATCCAAAGTGACAGGATTTGTCTTTCCCCAGAGCTCTCCAGCCCTGGGGGAAGCGGCCCTGCCTTCGGCGCACCGCCAGGGGGCAGCACTGCTGCTCTCTCACTGGCTACATCTGTGAGGACCCAGAGAGCAGCTCCTTTCTGCTGCTCTCCTCTCAGACTTCTGCCAGAAGCCTTGGCTCGTCCTGGATCCTCCCTTGATTCCCACTCTGCACCTTTGGGGACGCCCAGCCCATTAACTCTCTCCCATCCTTCCTTGCTGCCTCTTGTCCAGATGCCTGAGCTGGGCTTCAAGTAGTTGTAATGTTATGCTTAGGTGAGATGTGTTCAGCTTGTTTACTGTCTGTATACAAGAAAAGAGTGCAGCCCAAGACATCCACCCTTTTGTTCCTCTATGGAAAGCCTGTTACGTGTCATAGTCTTCTCTCTGTGCAGTGCTTTCCTCTGCTGCTGATGCTTTTACATGAAATAGGACTCGGTGTGTCACCGCTACAGGAAATTATCTCTGAAAAAATAATATGCCCAGAACTCAGAAACAGTGTCAGCTTGCATCTGGCATCATGGAAGCATCATGGGTGTGTTTCCATTCATTCGCTCCTGAGTGTCACATGTTAAACTCAGTGCATAGCATAAACAGCAGCAGGCACAAACTGAGACAAAGCACACCCTTTGCTGTGAAGCACATTCCGACTCCTGGCTGCCCCTGTGCCACAGAGTAGAACTGCCCCGCAGGGGCTCCCTAGCTGTCATCTTTACAGAGGCACATGGCCACACCTCCCTTTTGGGAAGCCACTGGGTAGGTTTGAACTTCAGGGTTGTAGTAGTTGATATTGTAGAGCCCTGGAGTCAGTTCGGATTCATAGGGGCCTGTGCACTAGAGAGAGAAACAAAGCCCAGTCCTGCGCCATCCTCGCACTTGTTACTGTATTTGAGCCGATTCTCGCAGCCACGGTGTCAATCCACCTAAGTAAGGGTCTTCCTCTTGTTTGCTAACCCTCTGCCAAAAATGATGCCCTTCTTGCAGGACTGGTTCCACCATAGTAATATGTCCAAAGTACCTGAGACAACGTCTCCGCATCCTCTTTCAGATCTCCTGCCTTTAGTTTGTCAGCTCACTTCGATGGAGTCGATGCTGAGCCATAGCGACTCTATGAGATCAGAGCAGAACTATCTCTGTGGGTTTCCCAAAGGCTAACTCTATGGGAGTAGAACGCCTCATCCTTTTCTTCTGAGGACTGACTGGTGGTTCCCCACTGCTGACATTACAGTTGACACCCAAGGCATAAGGTACTATGCCACCAGAAGTCCCTTGCCCCTGTGCAATAACCAACACCACCTACACACAAAACCCACCCCTTCTCTGTCAGTTTGATGTATGGTGATGGCTTGAGTTGCTATGAAATTGGAAGCTACTAGGGGGAACCCGACAAAAACTACAATTTTTTCAAAACTATGCATTTAAATTTTTTATCCCCTTCATAGTACTCTCCATTACACTTCACACATTTGTCTAATCTGTGATTATATTCTTGGAAACATTTTTCAAACTCAGCAGTTTGGGTGACACCCTTGTTTTTTCCCCCCCTCTTCTGTGTTGTCAAACCACTGTCCTTCATTCATGGAAACAGAAAGAAGTCACATGGAGTGAGTTCAGGTGATTAGGATATGAGGGACAAGAGAGGCATGCTTTTTGGGGGGATGTTTTCATACTGTTATTTCTTTTCTCTTTTTTTATAATCAATTTTTGGGGCATCATACAACTCTTATCACAATTGATACATACATCATATTTGTACATTCATTGCCCTCATCATTCTGAAAACATTTGCTCTCCACTTAATCCGCTGGCATCAGCTGATAATTATTCCCCATCCCTCATGAACCCTGAATAATTTCTAAATTATTATTTTGTCTTATCTTACACTATACAATATCTCCCTTCAGCCACTTTTCTGTTGTCTGTCCCCCAGGGAGATGGTTATATGTAGATCCTTGTAATCGGTTTCCCCTTTCCATTCCTCCCTCCCTCTACCCTCCTCGTATCGCCACTCTCACCACTGGTCCTGAAGGGATCATCCGCCCTGGATTCCCTGTGTTTCCAGTTCCTATCTGTACCAGTGTACATCCTCAGGTCTAGCTAGATTTGTAAGGTAGAATGGGGATCATTTTAGTTGTGGGGGAAGAAGCATTTAGGAGCTAGAGGAAAGTTGTATGTTTCATTGTTGCTACAGTGCACCCTGACTGGCTCCTCTCCTCCCTGCTACCCTTCTGTAAGGGGATGTCCAATTATCTACAAATGAGCTTTGGGTTTTCACTCCACACTCCCCCGTATTCACAAAGATATGATTTTTTTGTTCCGATGATGTCTGATACCTGATTCTTCCGACACCTCGTGATCACACATGCTGGTGTGCTTCTTTCATGTGGGCTTTGTTGCTTCTCAGCTACATGACCACTTGTTTAACTTCAAGCTTTTAAGACCCCAGAATGTATAACTTTTGATAGCCGACCACCATCAACTTCAGTCACCACATTTGCTTATGCACCCATTTGCCTCCAGCAATTGTGTTGGGGAGGTGAGCATCACGCAATGCCACTTTAATACAACAAAGTATTTTTGCATTGAGGGAGTACTTGAATGGAGGCCCAATGTACATCTGTTACCTTAATACTAAACCTATAAATATATGCATATAGATCTATTTCCCCATCGTTATACATAAATATATTTACATATGCACATGCTTTATTTAGACCTCTATAAATGCCCTTTGCTTCCTACCTCTTTCCTTGATTTCCTTTTACTTTCTGATTGTCCCACTCTCATGTTCAGCCTTCATTTGTGTTTCAGTAATTCCTCTAGGTTACATTACTCTTGGTTACACTCTACCAAGCCTCCTACACCCTCCTCACCATCTATTTGGATCACTTGGTGTTCCCTTGTCCCTGGGTTTGTTAACAGCACTTCCTTTTTCCCTACACCCCCCTTTCCCATCTCCCTCCCCCAGCTGTCAGTCCCATTGTTTTCTCCTCCAGATTGTTCATCCAGCCTATCTCATTTAGACAGACCTGTGGAAATCATAGCATGCACAAAAACGAGACAGAGCAAACCCAAGCAACAAAATGAAACAAAAGAACAACACCACCACCAACAAGCCAATGACAAAAAGCAAAACAAAACACAAGAAAGAAAAGCTTTTAGTTAGTTCAAGGACTGTTTGTTGGCCTTTAGGAGTGTTTTCTCATAGAGTATGATGGGTCAGCTAGCCCTGGCCCCAAAGTCTATTTTTGGTATTCCCTGGGGACTTCGTTGCTCTGTTCCCCTTCCTGTTCTGTTGTACACCCTTAGTATTTTGCCTCGGTGTGCTGGGATCAGATCGGGCGATAGAGGCATGCTGTTTTTTTTGTGTGAGCAGGTGCACTGTCATGGTGGCAAAACCAGTCCCCTGTCTACCACTAATCAGTCCTTTTTATTTTAAATAAATCATTTTATTGGGGGATCTTACAGCTCTTGTAACAATTCATACACCAATTTGTATGAAGCACATTTGTACATACATTGCTATCATCATTTCCAAACATGTTCTTTCTCCTTGAGCTCCTTTTTTCCCCTCCTCCCACCCACGTGAACCACTGATACTTTATACATACTTTTTAGTTTTATATTTTACGCCTCTGCTGTATCCCTTCACCCAAACTTCTGCTGTTTGTTCCCCTGGGTGGTGGAGTGGGGCTGTATGTCCATCATTGAGATTGGTTTCCCCTTTCTTCTGCTTCTCCCCCCTACCTTCCCTCGTGGTGTTGCTACTCTCAGTATTGGTCCTGAGGGGTTTATCTGTCCTGGATTCTGTGTGTCGGAACTTCTAGTCAATAGCAGTGTGCAAGCTCTGGTCTAGCCAGACAACTCAGACCTTCTTACACAATATCTTCAGAACCTCTATATAGGAAGCTTGATTAACAGTCTGACCTAGTGCAATGACTAAACTCCAAATGCACTATCACCCTCACATCAACAAAACCAAACAAATGAGCATCTTCTTGAAGTTTGAGTTCACTTGACGAGGTGTATTTGAGTGAGGTGATGATGGCGTCTTACACTGACTTGATTTATGTTTGCATTCTGGCTTGTGAGAAGAGCACAAGGTCTTGTCACCAGCAATGACCTTGGGAAAAAAGTGTGGGTGCACTAGCTCGGAGCAAGTTGCCAGATGCCTGCCCAAACAGGAGAATGTATATTTTGAAATGTGTACCCAGTGGAGCTTTGTACCGCTTGGTTTTTTGGCGGGGGTGGGGTGGGGGTGGGTGGAAGGCCGGCTACTCCTTTGTAGGTTAGATAATCTGAGATGTGCTATTTGAAATTTCCTGGGGCCAGTTTTAGACAAAACTAGAAAAGTTAATTTTGCTGTATGGAAAAATCTGACAGTCTGGAAGTATCTAATTTTCCTCACATGCCATCATTCCCCTAGTAGCATTATTCTTAGTTAAAGCTCTCCTCTGTTCCTCCTTAGGGTTTCCCCCACTACCTGATGTTCCTTTTCTCCTACTCATCATCAAGGGACTTGTGTCCAAAGTGAGGACAGCAAATAAGAGACCCTCCTGACTCTCTGTTAAGAAGGGTGCTCTGGTGCATGCGTGTGTTTATGTGTGCACATACAATCGCATTTGAATTTTGTTGGAAGAGGCTTCATAGAGACAGAGAGTGACATGGTTAGAGCTGCTGCACATGTAGAGCACTGTACTCTATGGTGTTCTAATTCAAATGCATGTAAGGTCCAAGAGAGGTAATAGAAGCAAGTGACCAGGGTCAGGGAAGGCAGTAGGAGGAACTGAGGGAGCCTGAATGCCTCACACCCTGCCAGTTTCACTGATTCTTGGATGGGAGAGTACCAACCTAGTGCTGTGAAATCTTCGCAGTTTTCAGAGGCTTGGGGGATTTAAATTTTGTATGTAAAAAATAGACATCTAAATGCTTGTAATTTATTGATTTCGATAAACACACTGAATGCCAGTACTCAAGTCAAACAAACCAAACTAACAGCCATCGAGTCTTTGCCAACTCATAGTGACCCTATTAGACAGGGTAGAACTGCCCCTCAGTTCAGCTCCCAGCCCTGGAAGCCCACCAGTTCCTCGTTATTATCATGAGGAATACTATTTTCACAAGAGCATTACATACCCCTAGAGACTAAACCATAAAGCCATATAGGCTTTGACCATCAATTCTGATATGCTTTTTCCTCAAACTGATGGGTCATTTGATGGAATCCTTGTATTACTTCCCTAACATAAAAATTAATCAAGCAAAGGAGATTCAGTGCTCAGTACTACAGTCCCCTATTTAGAGATTAACTCTTAAAAACCACCACCACCACCACCACCACCACCACCACCACCACCACCACCACCACCACCACCGCCACCTTATCTATGTTGATAAAAACTTGAGTAGGCTGTATAAATATCTCAAGTATTTAGGATAAAATGGATTCTTATTCTACTGTCACATATTTAGTTTGAGATATGTGTTTCCATCTGAACACAAATTAAATAGACCTCATTGACATCTTTTCAAAATGCCATAAAAATTAAATGATTACCTTAAAAGATACTCAGTATAATTAGGCATCAGAAAAATGTACATCAACACTAGAGCGAGATAGTGTTTCAACCCATCAAGATGACACTAGCCAAGAATATTAAAAATACCAGTGAGTGCTGGAAGAATGAACAGATTTGTGTCAGAAGAACAGTCTGAAAGGTCCTTAGAAGCAAGCACGGGGAGACTTCACATGCTTTGGATATGTTATCAGGAGATGCCAGTCCCTGGAAAAGGCTGAAATGTTAGGTTCAAGTATAACAACAGTTTTGAAGATGGTGTAGGACTGCGCAGTGGTTCATTCTGCCTTGAGTTGGAACTGACTCAATAGCACCTAATGCTAAAAGCTAGATGCTTTTGATCCTAAATGAAAAGTGGATGGTCCAGCCTCCATACCAGCTACGTGGACAACTGCCCCTCCCCCCAGAAGAATTTACTTTAGAAGACGGCACTGAACCTGTAGCTAGGGGAGATGGACATGTCTGATCAGAGCACACAGGGGCAAATGAAGGGGGAGGAAGAGAGTGGAGCACACACTGGTCCACCAGGCTTGGAGGATGATTTTGGCACTCTGAACAGCCAATGTACAGAGTGGACCATATGGCTGATCCCACTATGAGACATGCCATCCCTTGCTGGCCCAGAGCCCTATGGGGACAATACCGGAGACTCTGTGTTGGGACTGAACCGACTGGCCCTCCAACACGGAGGCAAATCACTAAAAGCATGCAGCAGAGCAACCATGAGAGCAGAGCGGGTAGCCCCTGAGGGAGTACAAAGGACAGACTCTGGGGCCAGAGCATGATATGCCATCAGACCTGACTGAAGGACACACCTATAGAAAAAAAAATCAGACCTTGATCTATTTACAGGTTTTTCTTTCTTAAAAAATTTTTTTGTCTTTTAATTAATTTACTCTTTTATTGATCATTGGTTTTCTGTTGTTGTTTTTTTTTGTCATCACAGTGTTCTCACCCATCGCCTATCTTGCTATGGTTTGATTTTTGGTGCATATTATTATCTCAACAGATCTATCTAGATAAGATAGGCTGGAAGAATAGTCTGGAGGAGAAAACAACAGGACCAATGGTTCCCGGGGACATGGGAGAGAGAGAGGAGGGGGTAAGGAGGTGATGCTGACCAATCCAGCGACAGGGGAGCAACAAGTAATCCAAAATCCGTCGCAAGGAGGGTGTGAGAAGCCTGGTAGGTATTCAGCAAGGGCAATGTAACCAAGAGAAATTACTCAAACCCAAGTGAAAGCTGAGCATGATAGTCGGACAAGAGGAAAGTAAAAGTAAATAGAGGAAAGAACTAGGTGACAAAGGGTATTTCTAGAGGTCTACATACTGGCATGTACATATGTAAATATATTTATACAGGAGGGTTCGTAAATAGATCAACGTGCATATATTTATAGACTTAGTATTAAGGCAGTAGATGGACATTGCCAAATACTTACTCAATGCAAGAACACGTTATATTAAATTGGCATTCCATGATGAACACCTTTCCAACATGATGGTTGAAGAAAAATGTGTGCACTAGCAAATGTGGTGAAGAAAGCTGATGGTGCCTGGCTATCAAAAGTTATAGCATCTGGGATCTTACAGGCTTGAAAATAAAGAAGCGGCCATCTAGCTCAGAAGCAACAAAGCCCACATGGAGGAAGCACACCAGCCTGTGTGACCATGAACTGTTGAAGGGATCAGATATCAAGCATCAAAGAACACAAAAATCATGTCATTGTAAATGAGGGTGAGTGCAGAGTGGAGACTCAAAGCCCATTGGTAGGTAACTGGACACCCCCTTCCTGAAGGGATGTGGGGAGGAGATAAGCCAGTCAGGGTGCAGGGTAGCAACAATGAAACATGTTTCCTCTAGTTCCTAAATGCTTCCTCCCCCCACTATCATGATCCAAATTCTACTTTACAAATCTGGCTAGACAAGGGGATGTACAGAGAGATCGCCTTGGAGATTGGGTGGATGTTCCCACAGTAGCGTGGAGCCTCACAAGTGGTGGTCAGACGTTTCCCCCAGTCACTTGTAGGACCTCAGGATTTAGGCTGGGGATGCCCCCACTTTTTATAGGGGAGAACAACCTGTGGCCTGGTGTGTGGGAGAGGACCAGCGTGAATTCCCCAGCTGCTTGCCACACCAATAAGTGGGGGGTGGGAGCTCCCTCAGTTGGGCCTTCAGGTTTGCCCTAGGCAGAGGGGAGTGGCCTGGAGACAGCTATTGTCTTGTGATGGGAAAGAGAGTGAAAGGAGAGGAAAAAGAGAGAAAGAGGAAGACACAGACTGGGGCAATAATGCCAACCAGACTGACAACCACTCACCCACACACAACTAAAATGCACAGAGTAAACAAAGGTGACAACAGTAAAAAAAAAAAAAAAAAGAAAAGAAAACAACTAAAAAGGAGAACCAAATCTGTGGAGGCTGTGGTAGGAAGTAGAGAAGAGCTAGATGGAGCGGAGAAAAGCAGAAAACCTGTAAGAAGAGTCCAATAAAAGGAAAAAGAGAGAAGAGAAAAGGAAGGAGGAGGAGAGAGTATTTTTTAAATGGTTAAAGAAATAACTGACCCTGTGTTATGCTGTGTGTAGCTCTGACTCGTCCTGTGTGCAGTACTGTCTTAGGGGTCAGGCTGCCCACTAGGAGGACAGGGTTGCCCTAGGCAGAGTGTAGGGCTCTGGAAACCAGCAGTGGTATGTGCAAGCAATGAGAGGGAGCAGAGAGAATCGTACAAGCTAAGAGAGAGGTGAAGAAAGCAAAGACAGAAAGAGGAAAGAAAGAAAAAGAGAATAAAGAGAAAGAAGGAAATAAATCCAACTGAGTTCACTAAGGTTGGCTGTGATGGTAAAGAGCAAGGAGAGAGAGAAGGAGGAAATAAAGTATAAAGTAGTAGCTGATCCCTGATTGCTTGGATGAGGGGCCAGAGCGGTTTAGACACTGCTCCAACATGGCAGGGCAGTGTGCCCTTTTAATGCCGGGACCCAGTGGTGCTGGGCAGAATTGCCCTAGTTGACGAGATCACCTTAGAGGCATGACGGAGGTTTCTTCAACGGTGCAGCGCACTGTAGGTGTTTGTCCCAGGTGCCTTGTGTGGTGTACAGCACTCCCACACAGGGCAGGCTGGAGTGCCTCCTGCTATTTGGGTTGATTTGCCCTAAGCGGAGGGAAGTGACCTGGAAGCCTTTAGTGGCATATGAGAGGAGAGAGTGGGAGAGAAGAGGAAAAAGAGGGGAAAAGGGGAAAAAAGAGGGATAAAGAAGAAAGCGAGTAAATAAAAGCCCAACACCAACCTGAGCACGTTGAAACTGAGTGTGGTGGAAAAGTTAGAAGGGCTAGTGAATAAAGTGAGAATAAGTAGAGCAGTGGGTAAGGAGGTAATGATACTTGATCACCTGTCCTTGAGGCCAGAGGAATTCCAACTCTTCCTCAAGGTCACGGGGTCATGGACTTGTAAGGTCTCTCTCTCTGGCCTAAATTCCAACCCCAGTCCTTGGCTCCCCGCGAGAAAAATTTCATGCGGAAGCCAGGCTCGTGATCCAAGTGAATTTAATGAGAGTTAAAAGAAGCTTCAGGTTTTACAAGGCACCCATAGGATTCCTTTGACCATGGGGCCTGGCAGAGACTGCCTCAGGTCATGCAAGGATCTCTCTCCTCCCAGGAAGACGACCAGACCACCCCTCTCCCTTCTGGTTCCTGCCTTTTCAAGGGTTCCCGGGGAGGCTGGTGAAGGACCCCAGGTCAATCCCATTGGCTGAACTGCAATCATCTGGCCCAGGTGGGCTGCTCCAGGTGCAACATCCATCGGAGCCCACGGGCAGGAAAATCCAGCTTTCCTATGCTGGCTCTCCTGGGCATGCGTTAATGGACTTTCCCATCCCTGATGTAGGGTTCCACAGATGCTGTGTGAGATTACTCACTTCATGTGAGATTACTTCAAAAGCCCCCCCCCCCGCGCCAGATGAGCCCGGCCTCGGCCTCGGCGGGCGGCGGGGCTGCCCTCTCGCCGCCCTCCAGCGCCCCTCTCGCCGCCCTTTAGGGGCCGGGCCGCGCTGAGCCGGGCGGCCGCCGGCCGGGGCTGGGGGTTGGGAGGGGCGGGGGTCACGGGCGGGTCGCTCGTTCGGCCGCTGGCGGGGGGCGTGGCCGGGCGGCCGCGCGCGAGGCCGGGCCAGCGGCCGCCACGCCCTCGGGCTCAGACTCCGACTCCGGCTCGGCTTGCCCTGGCGGCGGTGGCGCCGTGAGGAGGAGTCCGCGCTCCTCTGTGGCGGCGGCGGCGGCTGGCTCCAGGCCGGGTTTTGGCGCCGCCCGCCTGCTGCCTCCTGGCGGCTCCAGAACTCCAGCCCCCTCTCTATCAGCCTCTCACTCCGTCTCAATACGTCTCAAGATGGCGGCCAATGTGGGATCGATGTTTCAATATTGGAAGCGCTTTGATTTACAGCAGCTGCAGGTCAGGCTTCTCTCTCGGCCTCTCGCTCGGGGGTGGGGGCTGCGGGCGGTCGCGGCGTCCCCGGGGGGCGCCGGGCTGCCTTGCCGCCGGGGAGCCGCGGCGGAGGGGAGGAGGGGGGTGCCGGGGAAAGCGGGGCCGACTCGGGGACAAGTCCCTCTCACTCCCCGGCCCCCATTGATAACTCGCTTGATCGGAAATTGATCCTCTTTGTTCAATTCATCGATCAGCCCAACATGGCGCCGGCAGCCGCCGCCGCCGCCACTGCTGCCCCTGGTGTCTGCCCCCTCCCCTGGCGCCCCCGGCCCCGAGCCGCCGCCGCCGCCGCCGCCGCGGGACCATGAAGGGGGCGGCCCCAGGCGCCAGCGGGGTGCGCAAAAAAAAAACAAAAAAAAAAGAACCTGAGGAAAGTTGTGTTTTTCATTGCTGTCTCATACCCTGTATTCTTTTATCTCCTCTCTGAGATCCTTCTGTAAGGGGATGTCCAGTGCACTGGAATTAGGTTTTGGGTCTTTACCCGGCCGTCCCCTCTCATTCTCCATGATAAGATTTTTTTGTTCTCATGATGCCTGTTGCCTTATCCCTTTGAAACTTTGTGATCACACAGGCTGGTATGCTTCCTCCATGTGGGCTCTGTTGCTTCTGAGCTAGATGGTTGCTTCTTTACCTTCAAGACTTTAAGACCCCACACGCTATATCTTTTGGTAGCTGGACACCATCGGCTTTCTTCATCACATTTGCTTATGCAGCCGCTTTGTGGTCAGTGATCGTGTAGGGAAGGTGAGCATCGTTTAATGCCAATTTAATAGAACAATGTTCTTGCAATGAACGAGTCCTTGAGCGGAGACCTATGTCCATCTGCTACCTTAATACTAAATCTATAAACATATGGACATAGATCTATTTCCCCATGCCCCTTTGTAAATATATGTACATGCCTTTATTTAGACATCTATAACTGGCCCTTGCTTCCCAGCTCCACTCTTCTATACCCTTTGATTTTCCTCTTGTGCCCACTGCCATGCTCAGTCTTCCTTTTGGTTTCAGTAATTACTCTTGGTTACATTACCCTTGATCACGCCCTACCAGGCCTCGTGCATCCCCCTCACCACCGATTTCCATCACTTTTTGTTCCCTTGTCTCTGGGTTTCTTTACACCACTTCCTTTCCCCCCACCGTGCTCACTCCCATGCCCAATGGAAAGGGCCGGTCACATGTTTACTCCTCCAGATTGTTCATCCAGCCTCTCTTAATTAGACAGACCTGTAAAATTAATAACATGCACAAAATAAGACTGAGCAAAACCAAGCAGCGAAAAGAAAAAAACAAACAAAAATGTAAACAAAACCCAACCAAAATCCAATGACACTAAAAGAAAACAACACTAACCAAGAAAGAAAAGTACAAGGACTGTGTGGTGAACTTTAAGAGTGTTTTCCTGTCCAGTCTGTTGGGGCACCGAGCCCTGACCACAAAGTCCACCTTTGGCATTCCCCGGGGACTTTGATGCTCCATTTTCTTTCCCTTCCGTTGCACTCTCTTAGTGTCATGCCTCGAGGTGGCAGGATCAGTTCGGGCGCAGCTCCCACACTGTGTCTCCAGTGTTGTCCCCTCTAGGGCTATGGGTCTTTGAGGGACGTTTCTCATCGTGGGGCTGCCCGTGTGGTCTTCTCTGTGGACTGGCTTCTCTGATTGGGAACATCATCCTCAAGGTGTATTGGGCCAGGATGTGCTCCTTTCTCCCCTCCTCCCCCTTGTTCTGCCCTGTGTTCTCTGATCAGATATGTCCCTCTCCGCGAGCTGCAGATCCGGTGCCATCCTGTGAAATACAATCTTTGGGGGCTGCAAGGATGTTGGTGGGTGGGTGTCAGCTCAGATCTTTTGGGAGTCCAGGAGATATTGACTGTTCGATGGGCACAGTTCTGTGGGGCACCGTGCTCTTGGTCCAGACGCTGGTTGTGAATATGACTTTGTTTTTAACCAGTTGTGTGTCTCTGGGTCAACTGCTATGTGTTTTTGAGTGAGTTTTCTCATCTGGAAAGTAAATGTACTGGATTATCCAGACTCCCATGTCAGCAAGTTATCGAGAGGAGTTAATCAGAGGCTATTTCATATAGTGTGTACCTGCGCGCTGCAATCTAGACCTGGGGTGGCAATTATGAGCTCAGGATAGAGATGGTGTCCAGGAGGTAACATACGTGGCTCCATATTGAAACAGGAAGCCCACTGTGGAGATTTGGTCCTTCCGTTGATGTCCACTGGCCACCTAGTCTCCTGCTATAACTGCTTCACTGGCTCAGCAGCTGAGCCAGGAGCCAGTGCAATCATAACCAGGTGGCTACCTCGGAAAAAGGGCAGATAGATATTTGTTATCTTGTTGTCTTGGGGAGCCCACCTAACCTCCATGCAAACCTTCTGGTGTGAGTTATCTGTGGAAGGAATCATAGGCTCACAGTAATTCACATCTTTCTTTTTGACAATGTGCCCGTATTCCTTTCTGAACCTGAGAAGGTGGCCCCTGTGTCCACCAAGAAATTTACTGGCTGGCCTCCTACATGGAGAGTTAGCCTGGGCTTTTGGCGGCAAAGTGAAACAGAGCCCTGACCCCTTTATTCAGCTTCTTCAAGCATTATTGTCTCTTGCTTGGGTCTCTCTAGGTGCAGATGAGGCCCGTCCACTCTAGTGGAGGGTCGTGCACCTCTCCTGGGGTTTTCAAAGCACTGATTTTTCCAGTGTAGTTCTTTCCTGCAGTAGGCACATTGATCCTTCCCCATGGCTTGGCGGTGCCCACAGGTTAGTCTCTCCGTGAGTGGGCCATGCTCTCCTTTTCCTGAGTCTCTAGGGTCTCTCATGGCAATTTCTAGTATTTTAGCTAGTTTCTTTGTCTCTGTCGTGCTAGGGTCATCTCTGTTGTTATACATTCAATGAGCCACTTGTACCAAATCACTAAGATTTTTCCCTTTAAACCATTCCAACTTCTTTTTCATGTCTGAGGCAGACTGACTGAGTCATAAAGGCAATACTTATTGCCCTCCTGTTCTCGGGGCCTCCGGGCCGTGAAGGGTATAAAGCCCATAGGCTTCCATCAGCCACTCTAGAAAGGCAGGCGGACATTCTCTTATAAGAGCCTGAAAATTCTCACTGACCTTAGATAAATTCATAGGTTTCCTAGCTCTTCCGCAGAGGGTCATGTAAGAGCAACGGGTGATACCTGGTAAAGCCCTCTGGGCCTTGCTAGGAATTGAGATCCCACATTGTTGGTGTAGTGTCCAAAAGAGTTTCTCTCAAGTGGGGAGTGCCCGCTCGCTGACCATCAGGTTCGCTGACTGCTTACTGGGCCTCTGTCTGGAAGGGCTACCCTTCCTCCGTTTTGAACAGCAACTGGAGAAGTTGCTGGCAATCATTCCAGGTGGGCTGATGAGTATGGAAGACATAACAGTACTAGTGTGTGTGTGGGGCTACTGGTTGGGGGTGGGGGTGAGGTTGGGGGGCCGGTGGGAGAGGGAGTTACTCAATAAGGGCATGTTAGAAATTTTCTATTTCTGTCCCCTAGAAACCTTATAGGGCGGGGGTGGAACCAAAGGGTCTGAAGCCTTCTCTCCCACTCCCAGAGTTCTCCTGCAAAATGGTATAAAACCAAGTAGGGGAGAGAGATCGGGAGGGGAGGGAAAAGGAGGGGGAGAGGGAGAGTTTGGGGGAGGGGGACGGAGAGGGATGGGCTCCACCTATGTGGTTTTGGGACCTTGTAACGTTTGTTTTTCCAGTCCTGCCATGTTTCCTGAAACCTTGGAAACAAGGACCCTTTCTTTGAGGGAGGGAGTAAGTCTTTTATATTTGCAGGCTTTTTAGTGGCAATGTCAGCCCACACTTGAATTAAAGGAATCAGATCGTGATGTCCTGGTTCCCCTTAACCATAACTATGACCTCTTAGTAATAGGGGATGGGAAAACTAGTCTTGCGTGGGTCAATCAGGGACTCCTTCTGCCCCATCACTTTTAAACAAATTTTAGTGTCTCCAAGCTTTTGGGTTGAAACCACATCCTCTTGGTGAACACCTAGAGCAGGGGTCCTCAAACTACAACCTGTGGGCCACATGCAGACAGCCGAGGACATTGATCCTTTCTGTCGGGTGTATATGCCCCCTTTTTTTTTAACTTCAAATCAAGATGTGCAGTGTGCACATGAATTTGTTCGTAATTTTTGTTTTTTTTAAACTATAGTCTGTCCCTCCAATGGCCTGAGGGACAGTGAACTGGCCCCCTTGGTAAACAGTTTCAGGACCCCTGCCTTAAGGTATCCTGGACTTAGGGGTTACTAATCTCCCTGCCCTGAAACATCCCTGCTGTTGTGGGAGGCTACCCGCAACCCGTTGTGGGAGGCTACATGGGAATTTGGACCCCGGGTAATTTACAAGCCTTTACTCCAATTGAACCCAAGAAAATTCAAAATAACTTAGGTAGTTACTCTATTTTGGTCACTATTGACTCCTCCTGTACTAGCCCATTATTTCCATTTAACGCTATAACGCGGAATATGATGTTTTAATAGCATTTTAAAAAATGTATATATATATATATATATATATATATATATATATATATATATATATATATATATATATATATATAACTATGAAAGTCCACAGCAAAAAAAAATAATTTTTTCCCAAAATTATAATTGAAGCAGTATAGGGTTAAAAAGAAGGATGGGTCTTATCAGCGGGTCCAAGACCTTAGCATCATAAATGAATCAGTTTGTACTATTTAAGAGTGTAAAAAAAATTGATGGAGGGATTCAGAGAAAATGGCGACCAGATAGGACCCATCTATCTGGAGCTCCTGCTGCCAGACCAGAAAAATAGGAAATTAGGTGAAGGAAACGGAGAGGTGGAGTTTTTTGTTCCCTTGTCTCTGGAGTTCTTAACACCACTACCTTTCTTCCCACCTCCCTCTCTCGCATGTCCTCCAGGATGTGCAGTTCCGTTTTTTTTTCTCCTCCAGATTGTTCGTTCAGCCTATCTTATTTAGACAGACCTGTAGAGGCAATAACATGCACAAAAACAAGAAAGAACAAAACCAAGCAGCAAAATAAACAAAACAACAAAAATCCAATTACAATAAAAGAAAACAAAGGTCAACAAGATAGAAAAGCTCATAGATAGTTTAAGGACTATGTGTTGGCCTTTAGAAGTGTTTTCTAGTCCAGTCTTTTGGGGCACCAAACCCTGACCCTAAAGTCCACCTTTAGCATTTCCTTGGGATCTTGCTGCTCCTTTTACTTGCTCTTCTGCTGTACCCCCTTAGTGTTATGCCTCGGTGTAGCGAGATCAGTTTGGGGGTAATTCCCACACTGTGTCTCCAGTGTTGTCCCCTCTAGGGCTATGGGTCTTTGAGGGACGTTGTGTCTCGTCGTGGGGCTGGCCATGTGGTCTTCTATGTGAACTGACTTCTCTGAGTGGGAACATCATCCTCAAGGTCTGGTGGGACAGGATGTGCTCCACTCTCCCCTTCTCCCCTTCATCTCTGTGTGCTCTGATCAGATAATGTCTCTGTCCAGGAGATGCAAATTCAATGCTATCCTCTGAAATAAAATCTTTGGGAGGGGTTGTGGGGAATATCTGCTCAGATCTTTGGTGTGTCCAGGAGAGAGGGACTGCTCGGCTGGGCACAGCCACGAGGGGCTCAGAACTCTGGCTCCAGAAAATGGTTGTAAGTTTGGCTTTGTTTTTAACCAGTTGTGTGCCTCTGGGTCAACACCTGTGTTTTTTTGAGTTAGTTTTCTGATCCGAAAAGTAAAGGTACTCCATTGTCCAGACTCCCATGTCACCAAGTGATCGATAGGGGCTAACCAGAGCCTGATTCAAATAGTGTGGATCTGTTAGGTGCCTTCTAGACCTGGGGTGGCGATTCTGAGCCCAGGACAACAATAATGTCCGAGAGGTGATATAGGTGGCTCCATATTGAAACAGGAAGACCACTGTGGAGATTTTGTCCTTCCACTGATGGCCACAGGCCACCGCCTCACGTCCTGCAAAAACAGTTTCCATGGCTCAACAGCCAAGCCAGGGGCCAGTGCCATAAAAATCATATGGCTAACTGGGACAAAGGGCAGACAGATATTTTTTATCATGATGTCTTGAGAAACCCACCTAACCTCCATGCAAATCTTCTGGTGTGAGTTATTTTTGGAAGCAATCATATGCTGACAGTAATTCAAATCTTTCCTTTTGACAATTTGCCTGTACTCTTTTCTGAACCTGAGAAGGTAATCCCTGTGTCCACTAAGAAATTGACTGGCTGGCCTCCTACTTGGACAGTTAGCCTGGGATCCTGGGGACCAAGTGAAACAGAGCACTGACACCTTCATTCAGCTTCTTCAAGCATTATTGTCTCTTGATTGGGATTTTCTAGGTGTGGATGAGGCCCGTCCTCTCTATTGGAGGGTTGTCTGCTTCTCCTGGGGTATTCAAGGCACTGATTTTTCCAATGTCCTTCTTTCCTGCAGTAGGCACATTGATCCTGCCCCATGGCTTGGCGGTGCCCACAGGTCAGTCTCTCCGTAAGTGGGCCATGCTCTCCTTTTCCTGAGTCTCTGGGGTTTCTCATGGCAATTACTAGTATTTTAACTAGTTTCTTTGTCTCTGTCGTGGTAGGATCATCTCTGTTGTTACACACCCGCTGAGCCACTTGTACCAAATCACTAAGATTTTTCCCGTCAAACCCTTCCCACTTCTTTTTCATGTCTGAGGCAGACTGAGTAATAAAGGCAATACTTATTGCCCTCCTGTTCTCGGGGCCTCCAGGCCGTTAGGGATATAAAGCCCGTAGGCTTCCATCAGTCACTCTAAAAAGGCACGCAGACATTCTCTTGTAAGAGCCTGAAAATTCTCACTGACCTTAGATAAATTCATAGGTTTTCTAGCTGTTCCACTGAGGGCCTGCAAGAGAAACTGGTGATACCTGGTTAGGCCTTCTGTGCCTTGCAAGGAGTTTGGATCTCACATTTTTCGTGCAGTGGCAAAAAGAGTTTCCCTCACATGGGGAGTGCCTGCTGTCTGACCATCATGTCCATTGACTGCTTACTGGGCCTCTCTCTGGCAGGGCTACTGTACCTGTGTTGTGAACAGCACCTGGAGAAGTTGCTGGCAATTTCAGGAGGTGGGCTAATGCATATGGAAAACCGTTTCTATCAAGGAATCAGACCTGCTTTGTCAGAAAAAGGGATTTTGTTGATTCCAATTATACAAATCACTGGAATACAAGGGGATATATACCCAAAAAGGGACTCAGGGGTCTTCCCCAGGTGTTGGGGCTGCTTGCCTTGAGTGTAGAATGGCTGCTGCCGAATCATCCTTCTTGGGGGGTGGGGCGGTCGAGATCCCATACCAGCCCTAGTGTATGTTGGGGTGTGGACTCAGAAAAGAGTTATGAGTATTTCTCTCTCTCCAGCCCCATGCACCTGACAGGGTGGCAGTGATAATGAAGGGTCGTAAGCTAGTTCTCCCACTCCCAGAGTCCTCCTGCAAAAAGGAATAAAGCCGAGACGGAGGGGTATGGGGAGGGGTTGGGGAAGGGCAGCCTCCACCTTAGTGGTTTTAGGACCTTGTGTCTATTTTTTTTCTGGTCCTGCCATGTTTCCTGAAATCTTGAAACAAGAACCCTTTCTGTTGCAGGAGGAAGTAAGTCTTTTGTTTATGCTGGCTTATTAGTGGCAATGTCATTCCACGCATCAATTTTAGGGATCAGATAGGGATGTCCTGGTTCCCCATAAACATAACTATGAACTCTGAGAAATAGGGGAAGGGAAAACGAGTCTTGCATGGGCAAATCAGGAACTCCTTCTGTCCAATCACCTTTAAACAAATTGCGGAGTCTCCAGGCTTTAGGGCTGAAACTACATTCTCTTTGTGAGCGCCTAGAGCAGGGGTCCTCAAACAATAGCCTGTGAGCCACATGCGGATAGCCGAGGACCTTGATCCTGTCCGCCGAGTGTTTGTGCCCCGTTTGTTTGTGTGTTTTTTTTAAACTTCAAAATAAGGTATGTGCAGGAAGCATAGGAATTTGTTCATAGTTTTATTGAAACGATAGTTCGGCCCTCCAACTGATCAGAGGGACAGTGAACTGGTCCCTGTTTAAAGAGTTTAAGGACCCCTGGCCTAGAGAAATCAGAAATCCGTAGTTCTGGGGAGAGCACTCCTGTTAAGGAGGTTTCCTTTCTAAGCAAGCCCAGACAGTGGCAATTGGATCTCGGTGCACCTCGAAATGTTGTAGCCACTCTCCATTCCCAGAAAGAAAACTACTCCGACCGCTGGCAAGTTCAACAGAAAAAGTTTTTTTTCCTGAGCAGCCCCAGTCTAATTGTCCAAAGGTTTTTATACTTTTGCAATGTGCAGGTGTGCAAGCAGGCAGAGTAGAGAAGCAGGGTGTTGCAGTTAGTCATTCTTAGTTGAACAAAGACTGCTCTGGTCGCTCTCGCGAATCTTCTGAGCATCCATATCCTTTGGGACATTCCCTTGGGCACATCTGCACAGCCTACCTCCCCTATATCAGCTAGTTCATTTACAGTTCATAGCTACTTTATTTACTTTACATGGTGCCTTCTGTCAGCTCATAATGGCTTCACTCTTGTCAAGGCTGTTTAAGCTTTTCCCAGAGATCCTATATAGCCGCCATTGTGGCCATGGGGAAACGGGGCCTGTGACCCTGGCCAAGATGGTGCCCACCAGCCCAAACATGTGGAAGGGCACTGCCTAGGGAGCTGATTGAATAGACCTGGGAGTTAGCCCTGCCTTGTCCTGGGAGCCAAATATTTCCCTTTTCCCCTCCATTCCCTTTCTCCTGGCTTTTCAAACAAGCTGCTTTAGCCCTATAATGCCCAGCACAACATTTTTATAACATTTAATTGAAACTTATCTAGTACCAAACTTATAAATTATCAATGTGACAATTTGGTTACATTTCAAAAACATTGCACGTTTTATATATTTGAATGCCATATATACATATTGATAACTATGAAAGTAAAGAATAAAAATGTTTAAAATTATTTCCTGAATTTAAAACTTGAGGCGTTATAGTGTTAGTGTTCTACCAGTGTAGGTTTGTTCCTTGTTACAGGCTGGTTTTCCGTGGCCCAGGCTTAGGCCAATGGCATATGGAACCCTTCCTGTGTAACTGTTACCTTTAGGCTTTCAGTGTTGCTGCTTAAGGCACTTTTGGGGAAAGCTCTTACTACACAGTTCCACTGCCACGATGTTCCAGACAGAAATTCCAATTCCCTTAAGGTTCCCTGAGCTTCCAGATGCCCCTTCCCTTCAGAGATTTGAGAGTCTGCTCCCGCCAGCAGGCATCTTGGAGGGCCGTGGGGCCATTCCAAGCAGTGGTTCTCCTAGCTTGTCTAGAATAATGGTTGGACTTAAAGTCGACCTCAGTGAGTTGTCTTTGATCCCTTACTTCTTGCTGGGGCATCTTCCTGAGGCAACAGATTCAGGGCAATAAAGGGCTCGCTCTCAAGTGGGGTTTATTGACCTTGAGGCAGCAAGCTCTACATAGCCTTCTTTTGTGCTTTCTAGATGGGACTTAGCAGCTTCATACTCAGGAATTGCCCCCTTGCATGAATCCTGTCCAATTGGGATAGAGTTGACACAGAGGCTAGACAAACAAAAGCTGATACACTATGCAACTTTATTTGAGAAAGGAGAATGGTGGCCAGAGAATGGTACACTTTCCCTTCTAACCCTGATTCACCTGGAACAGTTTTGTAAAGTGATTGGAAAGTGGGCCGAAATGCCAGAAGTTACAGCATTTCTCCTTTTGAGGAGCAGTAGAGACCTTCATCCCCAGTGCACCCAGGAACCCCTAAGGCAGGCATCCTCAAACTGTGGCCCGTGGGGCACATGTGGCCTGACGACATTTATCCCACCCTCAGGGTGTTTTTGCTGCCTCTGCATGTCCTACTTAGTAGCCGATTCGTGCAATGTGCATAGGAATTTGTTCATAGTTTGGTTTTTTTTAACTATAGTCTGGTGCTCCAACGGTCTGAGGGACAGTGAACTGGCCCCCTGTGTAAACAGTTTGAGGACCCCTGCCCTAAGGGATCCTGGACTTAGGGGTTACTAATCTCCCAGCCCTGAAACATCCCTGAACATTCTACCCGTTGTAGGAGGCACCATGGGAATTTGGTCTCTGGGTAATTTACAAGTCTTTTATTCAATTTGAAGCCAAGAAAATTAAAAATGACTCAGACACTTACTTTCTTTTGATCCCTGTTGACTCCCGCTGTAGTATTCCAATATTACAATTTAACGCTATAACGCATGACCTTTTCATTCCATTCAATTAAATGTGTGTGTATAGATAGATAGATAGATAACTATGAAAGTAATTAATGAAAACAAAATTTGTTTGACCAAAGTTAATAATTGAGGGATAATAGGATTAAATAGAAGCATGGTTCTTAGCAGTGGGTCCAAACATTAGGATCATAAATGAAACAGTGATCTCAGTGCACCCAGTAGTTCCCAAACCCTGTACCCTCATAGGGGAAATTGTGGATGCTTTTACTCCCGTGCCTATACTTAGAACGAACAAACACACATGCCTGATAATCCTAAGATTTTTTTTGTTTCCTGTGACACTCACCTAATTTCAAGGGCACTGCCACCTCACAAGCCTAGCCTTGCCTCAGTTAAACTGTTCACCCTTTTGTCCGTTTGTTTGTTTTTCCAGAAGTTCTCAAGTTACCAAGCCCTCTGAACCAAGTGTGCCACCTCTAGGACCACCATCTCCTGGACCACCTCAACCTTATCCATCCTAGACCTGAATGGACAACCCCTCCCAGCAGAGTAGAAAGGGTATGGACCCAAAGCCCCACTTCACCCTTTTGCCAGCAGGAAGGACCTAAAGATGTCGTCGCCTTGTACCCCAAAGATTTGGGTCCATATCTCTTCAGGGTGTAAATTTTAGGTAGCTAGCATAGGGACTAGGTTGTCCATGATACATGCTCAGAGGGCCAAGCTAGCCACCCAGGAAAGAGTGGCACACCGAGCGTGCTCAGAGGTCCAGGTTTCCAGTCAGGAAGGCCAGGTACACCTGGGTGGGTGCTGCACCCACATTGACCCACCTAGGCCAAGTAAATTCAATTCAGCCACTGGGGTCCACCAGGGTTGCCTACCATGCCTCCCTATCTCTCCTAAAACACAATTGGATCACAAACCTGGCTTTGGCGTGAATTCTTTCTCATGCAGAGCCAAGGACCAAGGTATATCTGTCCACAGAGAGAAAAACCTAGGAAAGCTCTTTGGAGGCAGCAGCACTGCACATGAGTGGCTATTGGATACTGTTTAGATGCATGGCTTTCTATTTGGAACTTTTTTTTTGTCTCACCTGAATGGAAAGGAAGAGGTAATACTTCTGGATCACACAGTATCCATGTCCACAAATGAGCTGCTCATTCCACAGTCCTGGCAGTGCCTTTTGAAAACCCTCTGCTTTAGAATGTCACTCCTTGAAGATGGCAGTGGGAGTGGCTGGGGCCAAGTATGCTGCCTCTTACTCCCAGTTGCAGGTTTCTGGATGCTGATTGTATCTCTTACAGCATCAATTAGTGGGCTTGTTGTCTGCCTCAGGCTTTGTTCACAGAGATCCTCCAGCTAGGTGGTGGTGTGTGCGCATAAGCAGAGGCTTCCTGCCAATCCCCCATGAGTAGTAGAGCTCCCATGGTGTGGACTCCATGAAAGCCGTGCTCCAGCCAGCAGGATTACAAAGGAGGGTGGGCCCGGCAGGACAGGAGGGCCATTGCCCCTATGGAATGACCTCAGAACCCCGCCTCCCTCCCTGTCCAGCTCCTGGGACTATGGGCCCTAAGCTTCATGCCTGACTCAGGAATAGACACAGGGTGAGGCAACTCCAGGAGGTGATTTTGCTGATCTAATCCAGCCTGAGATCATCCTTGCATGTGCCCTCTGTCCAGACCTTTTTTTAAATTGTTCATGCAACACTAACCACAATGCATATATACATCGGTTGTGTAAAGCACATTTGTACATTCATTGCCCTCATTATTCTCAAAATATCCACTCTCCACCCCACCCAAGCCCCTGGCCTCAGCTCCTCATTTTTCCCCCTCCATTCGAGCTACCCTTGATAATTTACTAATTATTTTCTCATATCTTGCACTGTCTGATGTTCCTTCACCCACTTTTCTGTTGAGGTTAAATGTAGATCCCTGTATACGGTTTCCGTTTTCCAACCTACCCTCCCTCCACCCTTCCCGAGTCTGCACTCATAACACTGGTCCTCAAGGGCTCATCCACCCTGGATTCCCCATGTTTCCTGTTCCTATCTGTCCAAGTGTACATTCTCTAGTCTAGCCTGATTTGTAAATTAGAATTGGGATCATGATAGTGGGAGATAGGAAACATGTAGGAACTAGGGGAAAGCTGTGTTTCATCGTTATTATCTGGTACCTGTCTTGGTTTATCTCCTCCCTGACACCCTTCTGTTAGGGATGTCCAGAGGACTGTAAATGGGCTTTGTGTCTGTACCCAGCACTCCCCGCTCATTCGCAATGATAAGATTTTTTTTGTTCTGATGATGCCTGCTACCAAATCTTTTCAAAACCTCATGATCACACAAGCTGGTGTGCTTCTTCCATGTGGGCTTTGTTTCTTCTGAGCTAGATGGGCGCTTGTTTTCCTTTAAGCCTTTAAGACCTCACATGCTATATATTTGATAGCTGGGCACCATTAGCTTTCTTCACCACATTTGCTTATGTACCTGCTTTGTGTTCAGTGATCGTGTAGGGAAGGTGAGCATCATAGAATGCCAATTTAATAGAACAGTATTTTTGCAACGAGGGAGTCCTTGAGCAGTGGCCCAATGTCCATCTGCTACCTTAATACAAAACCTATAAATATAGGGACATAGATCTATTTCCCCATGCTCATATATTTAAATATGTACATGCCTTTTTTTAAACCTCTATAATTGACCCTTGCTTCCTAGCTTGCTTTTCTATTCCCTTTGATTTGCCTCTTGGGCCCACTGCCATGCTCACTTTTCATTTGTGCTTCAGTAATTCAGTAATTCCTCTTGGTTCCATTGGTTCCATTTCCCTTGATCACTCCCTACCAGGCCTCCTACATCCCCCTCACCACCGATTTGCATCACCTGTTCTTCCCTTTTCTCTGGGTTTCTTAACACCACTACCTTTCCCCACACCTCCCTCTCTCCCATGTCTCCCCAGAAGTGTTGGTCCTGTTTTCTCTCCTCCAGATTGTTCGTCCAGCCTATCTTATTTAGACAGACCTGTAGATGTAATAACATACACAAAACAAGACAGAGCAAAACCAAGCACTAAAAGCAACAAAACAACCAAAATCCAATGACAATGAATGAAAACAACTCAACAAGAAAGAAGTGGCTCATCGTTAGTTCAAGGTCGGTTTGTTGGCCTTTAAGAGTGTTTTCCAGTCCAGTCTGTTGGTGTACCAAGTACTGGCCTCAAAGTCATCCTTTGGCATTCCCTGGGTACCTTGATGCTTCGTTTTCTTGCTCTTCTGCTGTACCCCCTTAGTGTTATGCCTCGGTGTGGCAGCATTAGTTCGGGCGCATTTCCCACACTGTGTCTTCAGTGTTGTCCCCTCTAAGGCTATGGGTCTTTGAGGGGTGTCTTGTCTCATCGTGGGGCTGGCCATGTGGTCTTCTATGTGGACTGGATTCTCTGAGTGGGAACATCATCCTCAAGTCCTGGTGTGCCAGGATGTGCTCCACATTCCCCTCCTCCCCCTTCATCTGCTCCATGTGCTCCGATCAGATATGTCCCTCTCTCAGAGCTGCAGATTCACTGCCACCTTCTGAAATAAAATATTTGGCATGGGAAGGTGAGTTGGGTGGGAGGATCTGCTCAGATCATTTGATGGTTCAGGATAGATTGACTGTTTGGCTGGGGACAGGTATGTGGGGCTTAGGGCTCTGGCTCCCAACACTGGTTGTGAATATGTCTTTGTTGTTAACCAGTTGTGTGCCTGTGGGTCAACACCTGTGTCTTTTTGAGTGAGTTTTCTCATCTGCAGAGTAAAGGTAATCCATTATCCAGACTCCCATGTCACCAATTGATTGAGAGGCACTAACCAGAGCCTGATTGAAATAGTGTGTACCTGTCAGGCGTGTTCTAAAAACACCTTAAAAGTCGTAAAAACACTATAAATGCCTTAAAAACCCTAAAACGTCTAAAATATTTCTAAAATGCTAAGACCACCCCTAAAGACCCTCTAAAACATCTTAAGACCATTAAATACATGGTAAAAGGCTTTCTAAAACACCCTAATGCGCCATAAGTCTTAAAAAAAACTCCTTACGTCCCGAAAACATAATAAATGCCCTAATATTATGCAAATGCCTTAAAACGCAAAATAAAGAACACGTGAAGCCCTAAAAACACGCTAAAAGTCTTTTAAAACCCCAAGAACATCCCTACAAAGCAACCCGAAGCACTATAAAACCCTGTAAAAGTCCAACAGCCTAATAGACATGAATTCACCATGAAAGCAAAAAATAATCCAACAAAACCCTAAAGCCCTGAAAACCAAAACCTAATCCCCGCAAACACTCTAATGCCTTAAGAAGCACCCTAAAATTTTAACAAAACACTAAAAGCCATAAAAACACATATAAGCCTAATAAACACCCTTAAACACTAAAATCACCCTAAAAGCCTTAAAATGTCTGAAAAGCCATAATATTCCCTAAAATTCAAATAACACTCTGAAGCCACAAATAACACACTAAATGCCTCCCAAAACATGTGGAACTTCCAAATCATATCCCTAGAAGATTCCCAAACCATGAACTTCCAAAACCACATAAATGCCCTGAAGACAACATGAAAGCCCCAACAAAACATAAAATGCTGGGGAAAAACACATAAAATATTTTAAAATACCCTAAAATCTCTAAGAAACCCTGTAAGATCACTAAAAACACCCCTACCTGCTAAAAAATACCTATACACTCCAAAAAATCACCCGTAAATCCCTTAAAAACTCCCTTAAACCTTATAAAACACCCTTAAAGCCCAAACCACCCTAATGCGCAAAAAAATTAAATGACCCCAAATGACCTTAAAGCCCTAAAAATCACATGCCACAAAAAAATCCTAAATGACCCCAAAATTCCAACTCAAAGCCAGCCTACAAGTCTTTTATGAGAACAGTTTTATCTTTCTACCAAGGAGAAGTTTGTAGGTTCAACCCCTGACCTATGCCCTTACCATATGAAGTTAGTAATCAGTGGTTTTGCAATTCTTTGAAGAAAGATGAGGGTAATTTTATCAGGAGTGAATTAAACTTGTCTAGTGCCTTGAGTAGAACTGATAACTGTACTACATTGAGTCGTCTGGTCAAGGAGCATGGGATATTATCCCATTTGCTGAGGTCACACTTGATTTCTTGTAATTTCTGTAGTTTTCCTCATATAAATCTGTTGTTTTTTTATTCAAGTATAGATATAGATATTTTCATTTACGCTTGGCTATTGTAAATGGTACTACCTGAAAATGTGTATTTCATTAATTATTATTTCTTGATCTATTTCTTCATCCTTCGAAATATTATCAGTTTGTTGTGGTAGATAAACATTAGGACTTTGCATAACTTAGAAATATTACATTTCACAGAAAAATCATATTAATTATGTCGACAGAGCTATAAAAGGAATGTTGCCCTGAATATCTTCAGATATGACAGCTGTTTCATTGAGAAATTAAGCCAGACAGACACAATGTGATGTACATTTTGTTATTTTCATGTGGGTTCCTTCACTCTTCCAAAAAAATTAGGTTCATGAGCCCCTTGGGGAATGAGTTTGAGTTCAGATCAGATGTCTATTTATATATTTGAGTCCTGAAGCCCATTTGATGGACTGTTCTGTTGCTTCCAAAGTAGTCAGTCACTTCCCCACCAATTAGAGAATTTGTCCGAAGCAAAAGTAAAAGTGTGGCGTACGACATTTGACTGCACACCATCTAAAATCACACTCTCATTTGGTGTTGGCAGTTTTACTTGTATTTCAATTGTAAACTACACTTCAGAGTTCAGGCTAGTGAAAACGTTTCAGTGGAAAAAATTTGCACACAACTACGTGCAGTTTGTGATTCTGTTGTTCCCAAGCAAGGCTATGAGGACAAAGATGCACAAGCATGGGGGGCACTGCAGACAATGTGTGAAAGTTTCCAGGAGCTCAGGGGTGGACAGCGGCTGCTAATTCTCCCGTGCTGGCAGTGAGCTATGTGGGAGGGCTTTGTGTGAGGTCCCTGTGGGGTCTCTGAGAAGTCTCCATAAAGGATGCTGAGAACTTCATATGAAGTCTCTGTGCGAGGCCTCTGAGTCTCTCTGGAAGTCTCCAAGGAAGTATGTGTGTGAGGTTTCTCTCTCGGGTATGTGTGAGTGTCCTTGTGAGATGTCTGCTGAATTGTGGGGGGCGGGGGGCAGTTGTTTCGCTGAGGTCTCTGCAGGTCTGAGTGGGCTTCCCTTTGTTTGACCTCACAGCACCATATAAGAGGACCTGGTGGCAGGGGAAAGGGAAGGGGCTTGGTCCATGCACCCCTTGCTGTTCTTTCAGGGTCTTCTCTCCATCTCCGTGCACTTACCTAGCACGAACGGTAGGGTTCAGCAGCGGGGAGTCCGGTGTCCAGCTCTTCACTCTCTCTAGGAACACACCCAAGCTACCTGCTACCCAAGAGGCCCCAGATCCAGGCTCTGCAGATCCAGAATCTGATTTTTTACTGCCAAAGTCACTCCAGAGGCTGCCTTGGCACAATCAGGACTCCAGAAACAACATCATGCTGCTGTACCAGCAGTCTCTGGGGCCTATGTCCACTTCCCTCCTCCACCACTGGTGTCAGTCCCCACCCACCCCACACACACACTTGGTGTCCTGACTGAGGCATGGAGGTCAAGGCTCAGTGGATGTCTTCCTCGCCATCCTTTACTGTTTAGTTCAGTAAACAGTAAACCCTGGCCCACCAGGGGTGTTCTTTTAAGCACATGAGAATTTACTCTAGCGGATCAACTAATCATATTTTGGGGGGCCCTCCTGCCTTCTTCTATAATCTGGTGCCCAGGAAATAAAACCCTGTGTTAGAAGCACAGAGGAAACACTGACCACTATTGAACTGGTTTCCCTTATCAAGACAGGTGATGTCTAATCTCCGTGCACATCCTGATTTCCCAGGAGTCTCTAGGGGAAGGGAAGGCTGCTCCCAGTTGTGACTTTCTTTGCAGCACTCAGTCCTTAGAAGCCACTCTCTCCGGAGAACATTCCTAGAGCACGTGCACGCGTGTGTGTGTGTGTGTGTGTGTGCGTGTGTGTGAAGATCACCAGCCTGGGGTCATGTTTCCTGAGAACATTCCTAGAGTGTGCGCGTGAGTGTGTGTGTGAAAACCACCAGCCTGGGATCATGTTTCCTGAGAACATTCCTAGAGCGTGTGTGTGTGTGTGTGCGTGTGTGTGTGTGTGTGTGTGTGTGTGTGTGTGTGTGTGTGTGTGAAGACCCCCAGCCTGGGGTCATGTTTGCTGAGAACATTCCTAGAGCATGTATGTGTGTGTGTGCGCACGCGTGTGTGTGCATGTGAAGACCACCAGCCTGCGGTCATGTTTCGTGAGAACATTCCTAGAGCGCGGACGCGTGTGTGTATGCATGTGTGAAGCCCAAAAGCCTGGGGTCATGTTTCCTGAGTCCTGGCACCCTGTTATTGACTCATCCCCACTCTACCCCACCCTGGCTATCAACTCATCCTTCCCCCAGTCAGGAGATGGAAATCAAGTAAAATAACAGTTTGTCGCCCCACTAAAGATAGTATTGAGAAAGTAACCTTCCCTGCTTGAAAGCTGTGCCTTTGCTATCCAACCCAGTGCTCTCTGTAGGAGATAAAGTTCTGCTGTGGGGGCAGCTAGCTAAAGCTGGGGTGAAGCACCTGGCCGATTCCCCTTTGTAAGCCTGTGTTAGCTCCGCTTGTGTCTTGCGTCATTTCTGGGGATCCTCATGCTCTTTGGCCCCCTTTGCTATGTCCAACGCTTCATATTCTTCTTCACTGTATCCTTCCCTACCCTGTGTCCATGGTGCCTAACCATTAGTGGTTATTACACAGACGCTCATCCTGTACCACTCAGCCTAAGCTGTTGCTCCTTCTCCGGGTTTATATACAGAGGAAGGCATGTGAGCTGTGAACCGGATTTTCCCTTGGTGCAGTGGGTGAGCAGAGTCCCCCGCTGGCAGCCTCCCTAGCAGTTCCCACCCACATGTGTCAGACCTGGGACTTCCATCCTGGAGGTTACCCTAGGCTGGGAGAGAGGCAAAGGTAGCAAAATATGTCATTTCACATTTTGTGACAGGTGTATTGAGGCGGAACCTCCATGCCAAACTTGGCAGCCTTCATCAAATGCACATGTGGGACTTAGACAGGCCGCCACATGTCTCATGCCTGCTTGGTACCATGAGACGCTACTTTGGTCTAAACCTCTTCTGGACCCTCGATGGAATTTCTTGGCTGGATTGCGCCTCTCAAAACCTATCAACTGCAGCCACATAACGTTGAAGACAAAGTAATGGCACCAGGGAACATTCTTCACTGTGTTGGGACCTTCTGAGGTTTTCACAGTAGGGGTGTTACCATAAATCATAAGAGGTGCAAAATGAAGAACTTGGGATGGAAGTGGGTGGGAAACACTGCTGAAAACCTCCTCCAGAGCCCTGCCCTTTGAGAAGTCAGAGCTAGCACTCAGAGAAGGAGACGCAGTATCTAACATAGTTAAAGGTATATTATGCCAACCTCGTCAATGAACTCATGTGGGGTTAATTGAAGGGCAGGGAGATCAATGGCTCTGTGAGCCTAGCCTTTCTGGTCTCTTGCTCTCTGATAGTGCCACCAGGGTGGATATGCATTTGTTAGGTCCCTAAAGCAGCTGGAAAGACTCATTTCCTGGGAGATCCCTGAGGAGAAGCCGCATGGACCTACCCTGTTGCAGCCCTGGTTTCTGCAGCAGCCTCATGGAGAACCTGCCAGCGCACGGACTACAATTTCCTCCTGCAGTCATTGTCTCCCCGTGTGTTTTTGGATTGTGAGGAGGACTTTGTAGATTGGTGTCAGACACATGGGATACTATTGGACTGGTGGTCTTAGATTGAACTGGGTTGGGATGCTTTTCAATGTTCACTTAACCTTTATATAAAACTCATAAAATATGAGTGTATGAATTTTGTTTCTCTAGTCTACACAGACTAACACACATGACACCCCCTCTAGATCCCGCCATGCAGCACAGAAGTCACACTTTAATGTAGGAGGGGGAAAATCTCTATTATGGAACAATGAATATCATGGCTGAGAGAAGCCATTAGCCTGTGCAGAACAGGCTAAAGTGGCTGGCATGGATACTTTCCTACTAATCAGAGCAGAAGAAGCGTCTTCTAATTTGCCAGATAAGACATATTCTCGAAGACAGTGACGTGGGCAGTGGTAAGGGTAACTGGAGTAAGCCCACCTCCTCCGCCTCTGCTGCTGCAAGCTGACTGGGCACACAAACACCCTGGGGGGCAATGCCTGAGTGTGGCTTCTGATATTGAATCCCCTGAACGGACAGAAATTTGTGAATACATCCCTGATACAGGTGCTCGTGGTGGGAAGGCTCTGGCAGTCAGGTATCGCCTGGTGGAGGCAGGGTCTCACACTTGCCACTCTCCTGTGTTCTACAAAGAAAGGAGCCCTGCAGCTGGAGGAACATCCATTAACTGAGGCCTGCGCTTCTTTTCGTGGACATAACGTTGACGCAAGATACTCCTGATGACAGCCTGGTGTCCCCTCTAGGACTTGGCCAACATCTGTCGTGAGCACCTGAGCCTCCGTGACCTTGTTAGGAGACACTGGTTGTCTTTGAAGGGGCCCAAGGCTGTGACCACAGGGTAATACGGGCTTTCCTTTTTGCAAAGGATCACCATGTCCTGTAGATTTTTTGCTGGAGCAAATCCACTGGACAAAGTGCTTCCTCCATTTTTTGCTGTGGCCCTCAGCAGGAAGCTGTCCCTTCTCTGGTGGGAGCTGTGAGGACTTGATCTCAAGGCACTCAGCCAATGCCTTGTCTTGCACAGGCTGGCTTAACCCACAGACTTGGGAGATGCCTCTTCCCGCTAATCCTTTTCCATGCTCTTCTGGATTGGGCCATTTATGAGTCTCCCTCTTGTCAGTGGGAACAGCATCCTTCCTTCTCCTTGTCGAGGGGTCCTGAAGGTTGGGGCTTTTGAGCTTCTGCTGCCCCATGTAACTTGCTCTAGCCACCACGAAGCCACTTGGCCCTTGACATATTGGCTTATCCCCAGTGAACAAATGCTGGGGGCGGCAATGGACCACCTGAGAAGGCAAAACATTGGTGGCAGTGAGCACATCAGTGGTGCAGTCCTGAAGGAGCCCGTCAACAGGACAGCATGGAGAACCATCCTCTGCCTCTACCTCCACCTGGAGCTTAATCTCACTGCACACTCGTGCTGTAAGGCTTGGCTTTTCAGGAACTGGAGCACACTTTCCAGGTAGCAGGAAACTTTTACTACATCCTAGAGCCTCGAAGCACCCCCGGGTCCACATCATTGGTTTGAGATTTTGCCAGCACACTGGTTTTGAAAGTGTCTCTATCGTCTAGCTCTATTGAAGAGGACTTCTTGACCACCACCAACCCTGTCTCTTTGGCTCTTGAAGATGGACATTCAGAGTTCACTTCCAATCTGGGGCCTTCTGGGGCACAACTAGCACCCTCTTTCCTTGACCCCTTGCTGGTCAGTACTGGATTTGAGGTTTGCTCTAGGCTCTCTCTCTCTGGACACTTTCATTCTGGAAGGTTCTGCCAAGGATACTGGGCATGAAGGCTGGAAACGGCTGCCTGAGGGCCAATGAGCATCCACTGTCATTATCAAGTGGGGGGTAGGCTGGGGTTCCCTGAACAGGCTCCTCTGTAGGGGAGCAATCAGCAAAAGGACTCTCCAGGGTAGGGCTTGATTTCTTTGTGGTCACTCTCTCTCCCCAGTCTGCCTGACAGGGTTCTCCCAGGACCTTGGCAGCCTCAGTTACTAGGTTAGTTCAATACTTAGGGGTGGCTAAGCAGGTGGACTTTGGAAAGGACATTGCGTTGTCTTTTCTTGTCCTACAGAGGTTTGTGGGCTCAAGGACTTTGAGGGGCATGCACCACCTCTGCCTCATTTGGAGCCTTACGATATGCGAGTCCAGCACCTGTTGAGTGCCCGGGCTGAGAAAGGAAAGGCTCTGCGTTGTGTTCAGATCTTCCAGCTCTCCCCAGGAGGCCACATTGACAACATGTGGGTGGGTCAGGGAAATAGACAAAGCGTGCGTGGTCGCAAGACATGAACGGCAAACAATGCCAGGGATCTGATCCTTTCTAATCTGCTCCACCTTCCTGCACATGTGGACATTCAGGGTGTTTTCCAGTAGGATTTTATTTGGACCCCTTAGGGTGTAAGTTCCTGCGTTAATCCCCTTGTGTATCCTCAAATCACTTAACTCCTTTGAGTCGGCTCCCGGAGTTCCTTTTGGGCAGTAGTTTCCTGATCCACAGAGAGATAGATTACATTTGGATATTTTCCTCAAGTAATTCCCTTGTCCATTGACCGAGTTGTTCCTCAGCTGGACACCGGCTCTGCAGCACGCAGGCGACGGTCCAGGGTGTGTGCATCTTCCTGGGGACACCGTCTTCATTACATTCTTCCCCTGCTTGTCTCCAGGTGTTGAGCAGGAGCATTCGGGCTGCTTCATATCCAGACAAGTCCCTGGCCATTTTTCCTGAGGCTGCTTTAGTGTCAGAGACTCAAGAGTCCCATTGCCGAGGGGCCCCTGCAATTGAGGGAAGTTCTCTTGGCGGTGGAGCTCCGATTGCTTCAAGCAGCCAGGAAGCTTGGGGTCTGTCTTTGGGGTCTGGACCTTCTGATTGTCCTGGGGATGAGTGGGTTTGCGAAGACAAAAAGCTTCCTGGGGTGGTGGTATCATAAAGGGTAAAGAACTCTCACTTTCCTGTTGTTTCTTTAAAAAATGGCTTTCCAGCTGTTGAAGTGAATTTGGAATGCGTGATTGGGACTTAGTGTGGACGGTAAGACAGGATTCATCACAGGGACTCTTGTGAGGAGGAGGAAAAGGTACTGCGAGTGGGCCACGGGGCTGTGGACCGGGCGGAGTCAGGACTGTAGCCGGCGGTGGGGCCTGGGCTTGGCATGCAGTTGGAAGTAAAAGTTGGAATCGGCCTTCAGTGTAGGGCAAGGAGTGACGTTGCAACAAGAGTGGGTACTGTTTAGCTTGCATTTGAGCTGGTAAGGCATTAGGAATTTCATTAAATAAGACAGTGGGAAACTCTAGGGTAGATCCAGAGACCCTGAGAGCAGCTGCCAGAGACTCGCTGTGCAGAAAAGGTAGACCCCAGAAAAACTCACTGAATTTTTGTGGAAAATGCTTCTGAGCGCTGGGTATCTGCTCTGCTTTGATGCTGGCATTCCAGAAGGGCTGGGGAGGTGCAGTGATCTGCTCCCCATCGAGTGCCTTCAACATATTTAAGGCCTGCAGATGGTATTCTGATACACCCTTTCCTTTTTCTTCCCAAATATTCCATTTCTCTGCCTTTGTGATTTCTATTTCCAGCAGCTTGTGGACATTGGGGTTGAGCAAGGTGGGCCTCCCTACTTCCCCCTGCCTCTTTGTGGGTCCTTCCCGAAAGGTGTCTTCTTGGGGGTGCCAGGTAGAGTGCTCTTTCAGAGACCCAAAGTATTCCAAGGAGGGAAGCTGTAAGTTCTTGGCAGCTGCCCAACACTGGGGTGGGGAGGCCGTAGGGAGGCCTTTGGGATCCTGACTTGTGATGGCTGCCATGGCAGGTGTGGAGCAGCGGTTGTGTGGAGATGGGCTCTGCCTGGGCCTTGCCAACAAGTCATTCTGAGAATGAGTCCCTGTGGGGTGCGGGGCTGGTGAGTCCCAGAGAGTGCTTGGAGGCTGCAGGTAGGCCTTTGAATCCGGGGGTTTGGCACTGGGTGAGGGAAGAGCCAGTGGTGTGGGTGAAAGACTGTCAGGTTCATGGGAATGTGCGCAGTTTGGTGATTGACTCAAGGCGGGTAAGACTTGAGAAGTTGAGATGCACATCTGGGCCCGTGGAAGGGTGGAGTTCTGAGACCTAGGTGTCCGGAATGGATGAGCCGCAGAACCGTGTGGGGCGCGCGTACCGACGTGGACTTCAGCCGTACCTCTATTTCGCCAGCTACCAGAGAGGGCTTGAGCTTTCTGTTGACCAAAGCTGCCAGTGTCAAGTGGGTTTCCCAAGTGGCTGCAGGAGACAGAAGGACCAGATTACAGCCAGGACTGAAGGGGCAAGAGACCTAGCAGGCTAGCAAGGGTCGGTGCAAGCTCAGCCCCTCCCCAAGCCTTGATGGCCTGCTCTTCCTGCCCCACCCCACTGCCCGGGACTCCTGTCATTCTCTGCCCATCCCTGAAAGTGTCCCCCAAACCAGCGCATCCCAGCTGCTCTGCAGCCCGAGGCCACACAGGCACCCTGGTTGGAAGATGCACCCCGCGGTGAAGCAGGAAGGTTACTTACTTCTGCCTAAGACGCAAACGCAGGTTCTGAGCGCCATATAGTTCTTGCAGGAAGCTTCGGAAAACTGGAAATCAAGAGAACCGTTATGGTGCAGCCCTCCCAGAGGACCGAAAGGAATGTCACACGGGCTGTGCACTTAGGACGTTGGACTCTCCAGAGCTCAAGGTCAAATGATAGCTTACTCCCACGGGCAGGAGGTGCTTTGGCATTTCAAGGAGCATCGGTTTCCAATATTGTCTGTGGGGTCTCAGTGAGCAATCTGAACCTTGGCAAAGTTACACAGCTTATCGCAGTTACCCCTCAATGTTCCACCTCCAAATCCACCAGAATCTGCTCCTGACACCCCCACTGCCCCCTACTGGGTCCTACCTTGGCCAGCCTTCATCCCATCCTAGGCCCCTCCTGTACATCTGGGAAATATCTGGGTTCTGTTTCCATCCACAGTATCCTTTTGTTCAGGATTATTACCTGAGAGAGACGGGCTGTTGCCACTGGCATCCTGCAGAGGAGGGGACAGGAGAGCTTACAGAGCTTGGTTGAATGGGCAGAACCTTACCTTTCAGAGCGTCACCTTTGTCCCTTGACCTGCTGCTTCTCCTTGTCTCCACCTGAGGCTGGGGCACAAGAGAGGAAGTCAGGCTGGAATCCAATCCTGCATCTGTTCTTTGTGACAAACTGCAGGCATTTACTGGTGATTAGAAGAATGACAATCTCCATGGAATGACTAAAGCCCAGAAACCAGCTTCTGTGTGAGACCTAGAGTGCATTTCTTCCGTCAGCCTTCCTCTGCTCACGGAGAGCACACACTCTCAGCACTCAGTGTTCTGGTGGGCAAGATTTTGATTATGGAGGCTGAAGCTCTGGGCCAGCCCTTGACCACTTCCTCCCCGGGGTCAGCCATGCTTTCTCAATTAGCCCAGACAGAAAAGGAGCCTTGGCCCAGAGACTGGAGCTCAAGGAAAGAGACTGAGGACCCAGTGATGAGAGCTGCCCTTTGAAATGTCTAGTCATCTAGTCCTTAGCCACTGCGTCACTATATTGGGGATTTTTACCTATTGCCCTCTATAACAACTAGAGATGGGAGGTCTGAGATCTTCAAAGAGAAATATTTTTGAATGCTCATCTGACTGGCAAATGATTTACATATCATACGAGTCAATAGTTCAGTCGTTCAATCAGATCAAGGGCAATGGTACAATCAATGATTACCATATCCATTTTAGAACAACACCCCCCCCCCTCCATGGTTAAATTGCCTTCAAAAGGAGTTGTGTAATCACAGTCAGGTCTAAAGCTCTCTGTCCCCTCTGGCCTCCTTCATTTTTTCGTCTTGAAATAAATCCCCCTTCACTCCCTAGCTTCCCGATGGGGAAGTTCTCCACACTGCTGATCTCACAATCCCTCCCTCTGCCATGAGATCTCTCCACCTGCAACTCTGTCAACCCTTGTGTCCATGATCATGATGCATCCACGCCTCCTGTGCTTCACAAACAGGGAAAGCCAACAGAAATAATGAAAATCAACATAAGCCGGCAAGGATAAAATGATACCAATGCAGTGAACAAAGTCCTAACAGTGAGTAAGGACGCACCAGCCCTCATCAATATTCCAAAGCCAGGGCTGATGGTCTCTTCTTTCTTGAGATTTCCCCTATCAGGAAATTAATTACGAAAGGAAAAATTTATAAAACAAGGAAAAATCAATCTCTCCTATGGCTGGGTTGAGAATTTCTTACCTTTATCCTTTTCCTGGGTGGTCGCACAGGTGGAGTATTTGGAAGGAAGGGGAGGACCAGGAAGAAGCAACCCACTCCATACAGGATGCCCAAGGTCAAAACAGTGAACCAGGTGGGGTATTGGTAGGTCAGCCAGGAAGCACTTTTCTGTTCCAGCAGAAAGAGAATCTCCTCCATCTTCTGGATACAGCGGTTGCACTCAGGCAACTGAGCACTCTGAGTCCCCTCTGGCTTCAAACCCACTTGCATCACAAACCTGGGCCCACATCACTAAAGGGTCACAGTGGGGTGGGAGGTGACAGCAGGACAACACATAATCCCTCCCTCTACCCTCCAGCTCATCACATCCCTCCCCTGCTCTGGTCTTCTCTCTCCCACTGCCTGCTCTGGGCCTCCAAAGTCACCAGCTGCACCTGATGGAATGGAATCTTAGTGCAAGTTCTTATTCATTCCACCTCCCACCTAGGTATTACCTGCTTCCTTGGCAAGTTGCCTGAATCATGACCAATTTCATAGGCTTAGAATATCTGAAGTTGTCTCTGTCCTCAATGAAAACCTTCTCAAGTCATGGTTTTACTTTGTCTTATCCAAGATAGAGAACTTAGGTTTATGTAACATTTATTTAGCTTTATGAATGTTGGATGAAAAGCTTGGAATTTGACTTCTATGACCAGGAGAGTTATTCAAGAGCTGAGGTATATCTCTCCCAGGAGAGAGATCTAACAAATTTTCTGCCAGATGGTACATTTGGGGAGACAAGGAACACTTAAGCATTAATCATTCTTAACAGTGTCCCCTGAAAATCTTCCTTGTGTGTGACTACTGCCCATTTAGGGCTTGCTCTGGGAACACTTGATGGGGTAATAAGCCTTGCAACAATTCAGGCTCAAAGGGCAAGCATCTGGCTGAGCAAAATAAAGAGATAATATGGATTGAGTTGTGTCCTTACCACTACCACTTGAGATATTCCCCCAAAATTCGTTGGAACCCTAACACTGAAGGCTATAATCTGATTTGGTTATGTGAGGGCTCTCTCTGGGAGAAATGTACCTCTGTCCTTGGCTTCACACAAGAACCAATTGACGCAGAAACCTAGTTTGTGATCCAAGTGACTTTATAAAGGATAGAAGAGGCAAATATGCTCGTGGGGGGTGGGGGCGGACTGGACAGCCCACACGCGCTGGGTTGCATGACAGCTGGTGGGAGGCCCCCACCCATACCCTGTTGGTAGGCATGGCTGACGGTACTGTTTGACCCCATTGACTGAATTAAGCCCACCTGGTCTAGATGGGGGCCCGCCCAGGTTGACCTGCTTCCTGTCACAAGGACCTAAATGTGTGCATCTTTCCAGCCTGAAGCAGCTTTCAACTGTCTGTGATGGGGAGGAGGTTTGGCATGCACAGCGACCACCCTCAGTTCTGCCTCTACTTACCTAACAGGTACACGGCATTTCTTTTCTGTTTTTTAAAACAACAACAAAAAAATCATTTGTAATCTTTCTATTCCAGCGGTGCTAGGAGCAAGGCAGAGGCAAAACCCAAGAACAGGGTTCTTCTCTGTTGAAGCGCGATAAACTCACGGGGAAGCAAACAAGCATCTTCATCCACGTGAAGTGAATCTGTGAATCAGCAGCTCCCAACTGACCAAAGCACGCACAGAGCAGCCCAGCATCAAGGTCCGTTTCTGTGCACTGCTCCCACTGTGAGGAAGAGCTTCATGTGCATTAAAAGGGAACTTTTGTAATATTTGAATTTTGAATAGTGGTTTTTGTCAGAAACTGGAAAAAAATCTCAAAGCCTGAAGAAACTCCTTTCTAGTACTGAACATTCAAGGGAGCCTGTAGAAGCCTGAAATGATTGCTAGGTGACCACCTGGATCTGCTTGTTGAGTGAAAGTGGCAGAATAGCAGCAATAGAGCAGGGGGTTCATTCTGACCACTGACACTCGTGGACCTGGTTTACAGGCAGTAGAGAAGAAGATGAGAGCAGGTTGACTCGTTTGAAGTCCATGACCTACTCTGAGGGGACTAGAGTTGTGGAGAATTGGTGATGGGGCCAAGGCCTAAAGGCAATGCGACCAATGGACACTGAGGTGAGGCCAAGAGAGGGAGCCCACATTGACTTGACCCGAACCCGACCAGATGAAGAGAAGAATGTTGAGCCTGTGCACTGGTATATACTGCTGCAGACTGTATAGACGAACTGTCCTGCTTTGACTTTCTTGTGGATGTGGACTTCACAAGGTTCCAACTGGCATGAAGACTCTTTATATTGAAGAATATGATTGTCTCCTCAGAGCACTGGGTTGATGGAAGTAGGCAGTAGAGAAACTGAATAGCCAAAATGGGCCAGATAAAGGCGTGAAGTGGCTAGCTTACAAGATTTCATAGATACTGGAATATATTCATAGAATTATAGGATTAATATGTGGGTGTACCTTACCTGCAATTGTTAAGCATAGGATATTTTTGTTTCATCACTTACAGAATATTATGTTTAAAGGAGGGTGGCACGGAGTGAAATGTATGCATTTTCATATTATACTGTTAGATACTGATATGATTCTATTATTGTTTTGAAATTATATACGGCTAAAGAATTTTGTGAAAATGTCAAATGGACAAGGGGTGGTCTGTTGTAGTTATACAATCTGGTGTCAATTTGGGACTTGAGAGGATTAAGAGTGAAGGGGTAGACTCTAGTCTCTCTATTGGGTTATGGCCAATGAGGCCTCTTTGTGGGCCTGGCCTTCCCGTCAGGGTTCTGGGAAATCTGGTATTTCCTCCTTGGAGGCAGGAGACTATCTTTCTGCTCATTCCCTGAGAGATGTCCTACTAACAAGACACATGGCACCACACTGATAGAACCCATGCCCTGGGAACTGGAGGAGCCACATGGAGACCCTGCCAAAGCTGAGATGCTTCTACCACCACTGGATGCAGAAGACTTTGCAACTACTGACCTGTGATCTTCCTGCATTTGGGGTCATTGAAGGTGTTTCATGAGTCTGAAGAGAACATTATAGATTGATATCAGACATGGGCTAATATTGGACTTATGGACTTGATCTTGGTTGGGCTGGAATGCTTTCTCAATATACAACTGTTCTTGTATATAAAGGTCTTTCCTATACACATCTGAGTGTGGATTTGTTTCTCTAGTCTACCTGGACTAACACTCATGGATCCCTTTCAGGACTGTAAGTTCTGTTCCCCTGACTGCTGCAAAGTATGTGACAGAGAAGAAAAGGGAGAAGAGTGAACTGTACCCATTTATTGAGGTAAGAAAAGTGATGAAGGAGCATGGCCGGTTCCCCAAACTTCATGAGTGGAAAAATGGGCTCTTGGCACAAAATGACATTCAATCTTCACCAAGAGATTCAGGGCTAAATTGCTGCCCTATCTCTGAACTCAGCTTTTGTTTTATTTTAATTCTCATATAATTCACATATATCATTCAATACTTCAGTCATATTAAGATTTGTGTAATCCTCACCACAATCAGGTTTACATCATTTCCTTCTTTTATATTCATTTTTGTTAGCCCCCCCCTCACTCCCCCAAATCTTCCCTGCCTGTCCCTAGGTGATTGTTAATTCTGTTAGTGTCTCTCTGGATTTACCTCTCCTGGATTTCATATGTATTAAAAAAAAATACAAAACAAAATCAAGAAACAAGTAGAAAAGAAAAACTAACAATGATAAAAGAGAGAAAAACCTCAATCGAACAGAAAGTGAAAAATACTAAAAACTGGAACCAAATTAAAATTAGTCTGAAGAGATCAAATGATCAGGTGTTACATTTGAACTTAACTGTATCTGTTCATGTCCATGGACTGTGGTCAGAGGGAATTCACCCAGCATGTGCATTTGAGTCCTTTTGCAAACTGGGTGTTCCGAATATAAACTCTGATTCTTGTTCATACCTGCAGATTGAGATTCTATTATTTATCACCCTGGCATCACACTGGCTGTGCTGCTTGTTCTGGGCGGCCTTAGTTGATATCTCACTTAGATGGCTGCTTATTTTCAGAAAAAAGGTTTAAGTACAAGGCCCTGTTCTTTGTGATAGATGTGCACCATCTGATTTCAGGGTTTTTTTACACCCTATGCTTTCCAGTCAAATATTCACTTGAGGTAATTCAAAACACTCACTTGGCTCGATGACGCCAGAATAGCTCCCCTCCATGCAGTTCCATGGAGCTCAGCATAGTTAGGGCACAGAGATGAAAAGACGATTGAACCATGTACTGAACGTTCAGGTTTTTCCCTGCTTTTGAAAATCTGTTTGCGCTTGTAGAGTAAATGTTTTGTACTTTTTAAGAGTGTAAAAAAAATAGATGGAGGGATTCAGAGAAAATGGCGACCAGATAGGACCCATCTATCTGGAGCTCCTGCTGCCAGACCAGAAAAATAGGAAATTAGGTGAAGGAAACGGGGAGGTGGAGTTCTGAAATTAGAACTAGGGTAACAGGGTTTCTCCTGAACCCCTTCTTTTGTGGGATTTCCACTCACAAAGCAAACTAAGAATGCTTTAAAGCACTATAATTTTGACGAAGTGGCAGGTGCCAGATATGCCCTTGCCTGGAGCAGGGATCCCTGCAGGTGGACGCCCTGAGAGGGGGCAGAATCTCAGACACGAGGGGAACCCCACACTGAGCTCTCCATGCGGTTGGATGCCTTGAGCTCACGGTCAGGGGTTGGTGGTGGGTAGCCATAATTTAGAGTAGAAGAAAAAATATATTATTACCTTAGGAAGATCATGGTGTGGGAGAAAAAGGCAGAAAGTCGGGAGTCCAGGGAGCAAATTTAGTTCCAATTGGCCGACTAGCAAACAACCCCCCTGATAAGCTGCATCTCCCCCTCTGGGGGTCAGCTTGACAGCCACCAAATCTGAGCACATCACAAGTAGAATTTTTTTTAAGGGTGAAACATAAATGATTGGTTTAAAACTCAAACCCAAGTCTGGTTGCTCAGTTCCAAGCACCACATAGGGGAGGTCCTTAACATAAATCAGCATAAGAAGCAACCTAGCTAAGGAATGCCAGAACTCAGCCACAGGGCCTGGCAGCTTTTACCATAACAAAGACCCGCTGTAGCAGTGTCAGCCTTAAACAGCACTGAGCTGTAGCCCAGAGACTGTGGGAGACAATTTCATTCTAGCTGGCCAGAGGGATAAAAAAGAAAATCCTCTGATCTAGGAAGCATCAGCAGTCTAGATAGGACAACAAGCTTCCCTCTCAGTGATTCTACACATAGCTGGGGAGGCCCTGCCGGTCTTGGAGCCCTAGACGGGGCTGAGGGAGCCCCCCAGTGCCCCCTCCCAGCCCCTGCTGCAGTGCTACATGCAGCACAAGGCAGGTACTCCAGCACCCAAGTGACCCCTGGCCACGGGCGCGATCTTGCTTTTGAAGTAATCTCACACAGCATCTGTGGAACCCTACATCAGGGATGGGAAAGTCCATTAACGCATGCCCAGGAGAGCCAGCATAGGAAAGCTGGATTTTCCTGCCCGTGGGCTCCGATGGATGTTGCACCTGGAGCAGCCCACCTGGGCCAGATGATTGCAGTTCAGCCAATGGGATTGACCTGGGGTCCTTCACCAGCCTCCCCGGGAACCCTTGAAAAGGCAGGAACCAGAAGGGAGAGGGGTGGTCTGGTCGTCTTCCTGGGAGGAGAGAGATCCTTGCATGACCTGAGGCAGTCTCTGCCAGGCCCCATGGTCAAAGGAATCCTATGGGTGCCTTGTAAAACCTGAAGCTTCTTTTAACTCTCATTAAATTCACTTGGATCACGAGCCTGGCTTCCGCATGAAATTTTTCTCGCGGGGAGCCAAGGACTGGGGTTGGAATTTAGGCCAGAGAGAGAGACCTTACAAGTCCATGACCCCGTGACCTTGAGGAAGAGTTGGAATTCCTCTGGCCTCAAGGACAGGTGATCAAGTATCATTACCTCCTTACCCACTGCTCTACTTATTCTCACTTTATTCACTAGCCCTTCTAACTTTTCCACCGCACTCAGTTTCAACGTGCTCAGGTTGGTGTTGGGCTTTTATTTACTCGCTTTCTTCTTTATCCCTCTTTTTTCCCCTTTTCCCCTCTTTTTCCTCTTCTCTCCCACTCTCTCCTCTCATATGCCACTAAAGGCTTCCAGGTCACTTCCCTCCGCTTAGGGCAAATCAACCCAAATAGCAGGAGGCACTCCAGCCTGCCCTGTGTGGGAGTGCTGTACACCACACAAGGCACCTGGGACAAACACCTACAGTGCGCTGCACCGTTGAAGAAACCTCCGTCATGCCTCTAAGGTGATCTCGTCAACTAGGGCAATTCTGCCCAGCACCACTGGGTCCCGGCATTAAAAGGGCACACTGACCTGCCATGTTGGAGCAGTGTCTAAACCCCTCTGGCCCCTCATCCAAGCAATCAGGGATCAGCTACTACTTTATACTTTATTTCCTCCTTCTCTCTCTCCTTGCTCTTTACCATCACAGCCAACCTTAGTGAACTCAGTTGGATTTATTTCCTTCTTTCTCTTTATTCTCTTTTTCTTTCTTTCCTCTTTCTGTCTTTGCTTTCTTCACCTCTCTCTTAGCTTGTACGATTCTCTCTGCTCCCTCTCATTGCTTGCACATACCACTGCTGGTTTCCAGAGCCCTACACTCTGCCTAGGGCAACCCTGTCCTCCTAGTGGGCAGCCTGACCCCTAAGACAGTACTGCACACAGGACGAGTCAGAGCTACACACAGCATAACACAGGGTCAGTTATTTCTTTAACCATTTAAAAAATACTCTCTCCTCCTCCTTCCTTTTCTCTTCTCTCTTTTTCCTTTTATTGGACTCTTCTTACAGGTTTTCTGCTTTTCTCCGCTCCATCTAGCTCTTCTCTACTTCCTACCACAGCCTCCACAGATTTGGTTCTCCTTTTTAGTTGTTTTCTTTTCTTTTTTTTTTTTTTTTACTGTTGTCACCTTTGTTTACTCTGTGCATTTTAGTTGTGTGTGGGTGAGTGGTTGTCAGTCTGGTTGGCATTATTGCCCCAGTCTGTGTCTTCCTCTTTCTCTCTTTTTCCTCTCCTTTCACTCTCTTTCCCATCACAAGACAATAGCTGTCTCCAGGCCACTCCCCTCTGCCTAGGGCAAACCTGAAGGCCCAACTGAGGGAGCTCCCACCCCCCACTTATTGGTGTGGCAAGCAGCTGGGGAATTCACGCTGGTCCTCTCCCACACACCAGGCCACAGGTTGTTCTCCCCTATAAAAAGTGGGGGCATCCCCAGCCTAAATCCTGAGGTCCTACAAGTGACTGGGGGAAACGCCTGACCACCACTTGTGAGGCTTCACGCTACTGTGGGAACATCCACCCAATCTCCAAGGCGATCTCTCTGTACATCCCCTTGTCTAGCCAGATTTGTAAAGTAGAATTTGGATCATGATAGTGGGGGGAGGAAGCATTTAGGAACTAGAGGAAACATGTTTCATTGTTGCTACCCTGCACCCTGACTGGCTTATCTCCTCCCCACATCCCTTCAGGAAGGGGGTGTCCAGTTACCTACCAATGGGCTTTGAGTCTCCACTCTGCACTCACCCTCATTTACAATGACATGATTTTTGTGTTCTTTGATGCTTGATATCTGATCCCTTCAACAGTTCATGGTCACACAGGCTGGTGTGCTTCCTCCATGTGGGCTTTGTTGCTTCTGAGCTAGATGGCCGCTTCTTTATTTTCAAGCCTGTAAGATCCCAGATGCTATAACTTTTGATAGCCAGGCACCATCAGCTTTCTTCACCACATTTGCTAGTGCACACATTTTTCTTCAACCATCATGTTGGAAAGGTGTTCATCATGGAATGCCAATTTAATATAACGTCTTCTTGCATTGAGTAAGTATTTGGCAATGTCCATCTACTGCCTTAATACTAAGTCTATAAATATATGCACGTTGATCTATTTACGAACCCTCCTGTATAAATATATTTACATATGTACATGCCAGTATGTAGACCTCTAGAAATACCCTTTGTCACCTAGTTCTTTCCTCTATTTACTTTTACTTTCCTCTTGTCCGACTATCATGCTCAGCTTTCACTTGGGTTTGAGTAATTTCTCTTGGTTACATTGCCCTTGCTGAATACCTACCAGGCTTCTCACACCCTCCTTGCGACGGATTTTGGATTACTTGTTGCTCCCCTGTCGCTGGATTGGTCAGCATCACCTCCTTACCCCCTCCTCTCTCTCTCCCATGTCCCCGGGAACCATTGGTCCTGTTGTTTTCTCCTCCAGACTATTCTTCCAGCCTATCTTATCTAGATAGATCTGTTGAGATAATAATATGCACCAAAAATCAAACCATAGCAAGATAGGCGATGGGTGAGAACACTGTGATGACAAAAAAAAACAACAACAGAAAACCAATGATCAATAAAAGAGTAAATTAATTAAAAGACAAAAAAATTTTTTAAGAAAGAAAAACCTGTAAATAGATCAAGGTCTGATTTTTTTTTCTATAGGTGTGTCCTTCAGTCAGGTCTGATGGCATATCATGCTCTGGCCCCAGAGTCTGTCCTTTGTACTCCCTCAGGGGCTACCCGCTCTGCTCTCATGGTTGCTCTGCTGCATGCTTTTAGTGATTTGCCTCCGTGTTGGAGGGCCAGTCGGTTCAGTCCCAACACAGAGTCTCCGGTATTGTCCCCATAGGGCTCTGGGCCAGCAAGGGATGGCATGTCTCATAGTGGGATCAGCCATATGGTCCACTCTGTACATTGGCTGTTCAGAGTGCCAAAATCATCCTCCAAGCCTGGTGGACCAGTGTGTGCTCCACTCTCTTCCTCCCCCTTCATTTGCCCCTGTGTGCTCTGATCAGACATGTCCATCTCCCCTAGCTACAGGTTCAGTGCCGTCTTCTAAAGTAAATTCTTCTGGGGGGAGGGGCAGTTGTCCACGTAGCTGGTATGGAGGCTGGACCATCCACTTTTCATTTAGGATCAAAAGCATCTAGCTTTTAGCATTAGGTGCTATTGAGTCAGTTCCAACTCAAGGCAGAATGAACCACTGCGCAGTCCTACACCATCTTCAAAACTGTTGTTATACTTGAACCTAACATTTCAGCCTTTTCCAGGGACTGGCATCTCCTGATAACATATCCAAAGCATGTGAAGTCTCCCCGTGCTTGCTTCTAAGGACCTTTCAGACTGTTCTTCTGACACAAATCTGTTCATTCTTCCAGCACTCACTGGTATTTTTAATATTCTTGGCTAGTGTCATCTTGATGGGTTGAAACACTATCTCGCTCTAGTGTTGATGTACATTTTTCTGATGCCTAATTATACTGAGTATCTTTTAAGGTAATCATTTAATTTTTATGGCATTTTGAAAAGATGTCAATGAGGTCTATTTAATTTGTGTTCAGATGGAAACACATATCTCAAACTAAATATGTGACAGTAGAATAAGAATCCATTTTATCCTAAATACTTGAGATATTTATACAGCCTACTCAAGTTTTTATCAACATAGATAAGGTGGCGGTGGTGGTGGTGGTGGTGGTGGTGGTGGTGGTGGTGGTGGTGGTGGTGGTGGTGGTGGTGGTTTTTAAGAGTTAATCTCTAAATAGGGGACTGTAGTACTGAGCACTGAATCTCCTTTGCTTGATTAATTTTTATGTTAGGGAAGTAATACAAGGATTCCATCAAATGACCCATCAGTTTGAGGAAAAAGCATATCAGAATTGATGGTCAAAGCCTATATGGCTTTATGGTTTAGTCTCTAGGGGTATGTAATGCTCTTGTGAAAATAGTATTCCTCATGATAATAACGAGGAACTGGTGGGCTTCCAGGGCTGGGAGCTGAACTGAGGGGCAGTTCTACCCTGTCTAATAGGGTCACTATGAGTTGGCAAAGACTCGATGGCTGTTAGTTTGGTTTGTTTGACTTGAGTACTGGCATTCAGTGTGTTTATCGAAATCAATAAATTACAAGCATTTAGATGTCTATTTTTTACATACAAAATTTAAATCCCCCAAGCCTCTGAAAACTGCGAAGATTTCACAGCACTAGGTTGGTACTCTCCCATCCAAGAATCAGTGAAACTGGCAGGGTGTGAGGCATTCAGGCTCCCTCAGTTCCTCCTACTGCCTTCCCTGACCCTGGTCACTTGCTTCTATTACCTCTCTTGGACCTTACATGCATTTGAATTAGAACACCATAGAGTACAGTGCTCTACATGTGCAGCAGCTCTAACCATGTCACTCTCTGTCTCTATGAAGCCTCTTCCAACAAAATTCAAATGCGATTGTATGTGCACACATAAACACACGCATGCACCAGAGCACCCTTCTTAACAGAGAGTCAGGAGGGTCTCTTATTTGCTGTCCTCACTTTGGACACAAGTCCCTTGATGATGAGTAGGAGAAAAGGAACATCAGGTAGTGGGGGAAACCCTAAGGAGGAACAGAGGAGAGCTTTAACTAAGAATAATGCTACTAGGGGAATGATGGCATGTGAGGAAAATTAGATACTTCCAGACTGTCAGATTTTTCCATACAGCAAAATTAACTTTTCTAGTTTTGTCTAAAACTGGCCCCAGGAAATTTCAAATAGCACATCTCAGATTATCTAACCTACAAAGGAGTAGCCGGCCTTCCACCCACCCCCACCCCACCCCCGCCAAAAAACCAAGCGGTACAAAGCTCCACTGGGTACACATTTCAAAATATACATTCTCCTGTTTGGGCAGGCATCTGGCAACTTGCTCCGAGCTAGTGCACCCACACTTTTTTCCCAAGGTCATTGCTGGTGACAAGACCTTGTGCTCTTCTCACAAGCCAGAATGCAAACATAAATCAAGTCAGTGTAAGACGCCATCATCACCTCACTCAAATACACCTCGTCAAGTGAACTCAAACTTCAAGAAGATGCTCATTTGTTTGGTTTTGTTGATGTGAGGGTGATAGTGCATTTGGAGTTTAGTCATTGCACTAGGTCAGACTGTTAATCAAGCTTCCTATATAGAGGTTCTGAAGATATTGTGTAAGAAGGTCTGAGTTGTCTGGCTAGACCAGAGCTTGCACACTGCTATTGACTAGAAGTTCCGACACACAGAATCCAGGACAGATAAACCCCTCAGGACCAATACTGAGAGTAGCAACACCACGAGGGAAGGTAGGGGGGAGAAGCAGAAGAAAGGGGAAACCAATCTCAATGATGGACATACAGCCCCACTCCACCACCCAGGGGAACAAACAGCAGAAGTTTGGGTGAAGGGATACAGCAGAGGCGTAAAATATAAAACTAAAAAGTATGTATAAAGTATCAGTGGTTCACGTGGGTGGGAGGAGGGGAAAAAAGGAGCTCAAGGAGAAAGAACATGTTTGGAAATGATGATAGCAATGTATGTACAAATGTGCTTCATACAAATTGGTGTATGAATTGTTACAAGAGCTGTAAGATCCCCCAATAAAATGATTTATTTAAAATAAAAAGGACTGATTAGTGGTAGACAGGGGACTGGTTTTGCCACCATGACAGTGCACCTGCTCACACAAAAAAAACAGCATGCCTCTATCGCCCGATCTGATCCCAGCACACCGAGGCAAAATACTAAGGGTGTACAACAGAACAGGAAGGGGAACAGAGCAACGAAGTCCCCAGGGAATACCAAAAATAGACTTTGGGGCCAGGGCTAGCTGACCCATCATACTCTATGAGAAAACACTCCTAAAGGCCAACAAACAGTCCTTGAACTAACTAAAAGCTTTTCTTTCTTGTGTTTTGTTTTGCTTTTTGTCATTGGCTTGTTGGTGGTGGTGTTGTTCTTTTGTTTCATTTTGTTGCTTGGGTTTGCTCTGTCTCGTTTTTGTGCATGCTATGATTTCCACAGGTCTGTCTAAATGAGATAGGCTGGATGAACAATCTGGAGGAGAAAACAATGGGACTGACAGCTGGGGGAGGGAGATGGGAAAGGGGGGTGTAGGGAAAAAGGAAGTGCTGTTAACAAACCCAGGGACAAGGGAACACCAAGTGATCCAAATAGATGGTGAGGAGGGTGTAGGAGGCTTGGTAGAGTGTAACCAAGAGTAATGTAACCTAGAGGAATTACTGAAACACAAATGAAGGCTGAACATGAGAGTGGGACAATCAGAAAGTAAAAGGAAATCAAGGAAAGAGGTAGGAAGCAAAGGGCATTTATAGAGGTCTAAATAAAGCATGTGCATATGTAAATATATTTATGTATAACGATGGGGAAATAGATCTATATGCATATACTTATAGGTTTAGTATTAAGGTAACAGATGTACATTGGGCCTCCATTCAAGTACTCCCTCAATGCAAAAATACTTTGTTGTATTAAAGTGGCATTGCGTGATGCTCACCTCCCCAACACAATTGCTGGAGGCAAATGGGTGCATAAGCAAATGTGGTGACTGAAGTTGATGGTGGTCGGCTATCAAAAGTTATACATTCTGGGGTCTTAAAAGCTTGAAGTTAAACAAGTGGTCATGTAGCTGAGAAGCAACAAAGCCCACATGAAAGAAGCACACCAGCATGTGTGATCACGAGGTGTCGGAAGAATCAGGTATCAGACATCATCGGAACAAAAAAATCATATCTTTGTGAATACGGGGGAGTGTGGAGTGAAAACCCAAAGCTCATTTGTAGATAATTGGACATCCCCTTACAGAAGGGTAGCAGGGAGGAGAGGAGCCAGTCAGGGTGCACTGTAGCAACAATGAAACATACAACTTTCCTCTAGCTCCTAAATGCTTCTTCCCCCACAACTAAAATGATCCCCATTCTACCTTACAAATCTAGCTAGACCTGAGGATGTACACTGGTACAGATAGGAACTGGAAACACAGGGAATCCAGGGCGGATGATCCCTTCAGGACCAGTGGTGAGAGTGGCGATACGAGGAGGGTAGAGGGAGGGAGGAATGGAAAGGGGAAACCGATTACAAGGATCTACATATAACCATCTCCCTGGGGGACAGACAACAGAAAAGTGGCTGAAGGGAGATATTGTATAGTGTAAGATAAGACAAAATAATAATTTAGAAATTATTCAGGGTTCATGAGGGATGGGGAATAATTATCAGCTGATGCCAGCGGATTAAGTGGAGAGCAAATGTTTTCAGAATGATGAGGGCAATGAATGTACAAATATGATGTATGTATCAATTGTGATAAGAGTTGTATGATGCCCCAAAAATTGATTATAAAAAAAGAGAAAAGAAATAACAGTATGAAAACATCCCCCCAAAAAGCATGCCTCTCTTGTCCCTCATATCCTAATCACCTGAACTCACTCCATGTGACTTCTTTCTGTTTCCATGAATGAAGGACAGTGGTTTGACAACACAGAAGAGGGGGGGAAAAAACAAGGGTGTCACCCAAACTGCTGAGTTTGAAAAATGTTTCCAAGAATATAATCACAGATTAGACAAATGTGTGAAGTGTAATGGAGAGTACTATGAAGGGGATAAAAAATTTAAATGCATAGTTTTGAAAAAATTGTAGTTTTTGTCGGGTTCCCCCTAGTAGCTTCCAATTTCATAGCAACTCAAGCCATCACCATACATCAAACTGACAGAGAAGGGGTGGGTTTTGTGTGTAGGTGGTGTTGGTTATTGCACAGGGGCAAGGGACTTCTGGTGGCATAGTACCTTATGCCTTGGGTGTCAACTGTAATGTCAGCAGTGGGGAACCACCAGTCAGTCCTCAGAAGAAAAGGATGAGGCGTTCTACTCCCATAGAGTTAGCCTTTGGGAAACCCACAGAGATAGTTCTGCTCTGATCTCATAGAGTCGCTATGGCTCAGCATCGACTCCATCGAAGTGAGCTGACAAACTAAAGGCAGGAGATCTGAAAGAGGATGCGGAAACGTTGTCTCAGGTACTTTGGACATATTACTATGGTGGAACCAGTCCTGCAAGAAGGGCATCATTTTTGGCAGAGGGTTAGCAAACAAGAGGAAGACCCTTACTTAGGTGGATTGACACCGTGGCTGCGAGAATCGGCTCAAATACAGTAACAAGTGCGAGGATGGCGCAGGACTGGGCTTTGTTTCTCTCTCTAGTGCACAGGCCCCTATGAATCCGAACTGACTCCAGGGCTCTACAATATCAACTACTACAACCCTGAAGTTCAAACCTACCCAGTGGCTTCCCAAAAGGGAGGTGTGGCCATGTGCCTCTGTAAAGATGACAGCTAGGGAGCCCCTGCGGGGCAGTTCTACTCTGTGGCACAGGGGCAGCCAGGAGTCGGAATGTGCTTCACAGCAAAGGGTGTGCTTTGTCTCAGTTTGTGCCTGCTGCTGTTTATGCTATGCACTGAGTTTAACATGTGACACTCAGGAGCGAATGAATGGAAACACACCCATGATGCTTCCATGATGCCAGATGCAAGCTGACACTGTTTCTGAGTTCTGGGCATATTATTTTTTCAGAGATAATTTCCTGTAGCGGTGACACACCGAGTCCTATTTCATGTAAAAGCATCAGCAGCAGAGGAAAGCACTGCACAGAGAGAAGACTATGACACGTAACAGGCTTTCCATAGAGGAACAAAAGGGTGGATGTCTTGGGCTGCACTCTTTTCTTGTATACAGACAGTAAACAAGCTGAACACATCTCACCTAAGCATAACATTACAACTACTTGAAGCCCAGCTCAGGCATCTGGACAAGAGGCAGCAAGGAAGGATGGGAGAGAGTTAATGGGCTGGGCGTCCCCAAAGGTGCAGAGTGGGAATCAAGGGAGGATCCAGGACGAGCCAAGGCTTCTGGCAGAAGTCTGAGAGGAGAGCAGCAGAAAGGAGCTGCTCTCTGGGTCCTCACAGATGTAGCCAGTGAGAGAGCAGCAGTGCTGCCCCCTGGCGGTGCGCCGAAGGCAGGGCCGCTTCCCCCAGGGCTGGAGAGCTCTGGGGAAAGACAAATCCTGTCACTTTGGATGCCAAGTAAGGGGGCACTGTGTGCCGGTGGTGTACCTATGTTGGCCAAAGCGCTGCCCACTGTGCATTTGCTTCTCACAAGCACAGTTATCCTTCCTCGTGCATCCAGGAAAGACAGTTCTAGAAAAACACAAGCAGTAAAATAAAACACTGCCAGGTCTCGAACCATCCTCACCATTGTTACTATGCCCACTGATGTAGCCACTGGTTCGAGCTGTTTTATTGCCCGTCCTCCACTTTTTGCCAAGCATCATGTCCTTCATGGACTTGATGTCCCTTCAGGGACTGGTCTCTCCTGACAGCACGTCCAAAGATATCAAATGAAGTCCAGCCATCCTTTGTCCCCATGTTCTCTTGGCAGTCCTTGTACTTTTATTGCTCAGTGTCTGATTATTTGGGACCAGGCCTTATTGCTGCCCCTTCCTCACCTTGGCCCCCAATCCCGACCCCAAGCCCTGCACATCCACTGTGTGAAACCTCCTGTTCCTGTAACCATCCCTGTGCTTTTGTGTGGGGGGGTCTAGCTGGGTTCCCCTGGCAATTCGCCAGCTGCCCTTGGGAAAGTTCATGGAGTCGGCTAATTAGTAGAAAAGCCAAACGTCCAGCTGAGATTGGTTTACTCCCTAGCACCCTTGGGCAGGAGCACAGCCCCACTCCCGGTCCCAGGTAGCCAACGACCACACCTAGGTTCTCCGGACTTGGCAGCTGTAACATGTGGCCTGGGCTTCCCCTTCATTTCCTGCTCCTTTCTGGCTTGCTGTCTGACTTTTCTTTGCGGAATTAAAGCTGCAAATTGACAGGATCCCATAAACACTCTAAAGCCACAAAAAAACACCAAATGCCCACCCAAACATGTGAAACTTCCAAAAATCATCCTTAGAAGATTCCCAAACCCTAAACATTCCTAAACCCCATATATGCCCTGAAAACACCATGAAAGCCCTAAGAAAACCTAAAATGCTGGGGGAAAAAAACACATATAATATGAAAAATACCCTAAAATCCCTAAGGAACTCTGTAACATCACTAAAAACACCATATTGTGCTGAAAAATACCTATACACTCTAAAAAACCACCCCTAAATCCCTTAAACACTCCCTAAAATCTTATAAAACACCCTAAAAACCCCAAACCACCCGAATGCCCCAAACACACCTTGAACGTCCACAAACAACCTAAAAGCCCTAAAAAATCACATGCCACCAAAAAGCCCTAAATGACCGCAAAATGCCAACTCATAGCCACCCTATAGAGGGCTTCTGGAGCTGTCAGTCTTTTATGGGAACAGCTTTATCGTTCTCCCAAGGAGAAGTTGGTAGGTTTGAAACCCGGACCTCATATTTAGCAGTCTAATAATTGCTGGACAGTGCCACCAAGGCTCTACTGGTGTAGTGGGTTACACATTGGGCTGCTAACCTCAAGGGAAACGGTTCAAAACCACCACCCACTCCTTGGGAGAAAGAAGAAGCTTTCTTTCTATTCCCCTAGATTTCTCATTGAAGGTGTAAAGTAACCTGTTAAATGCTCGCAGTGGCAGCAGCAATGTCTCATAACCATGGGGAAATGTGGTTCAGAAACTTCAGAAGCAAGCATCCACCAGTAGGTGACTGACCAGCAGTATTGACTTGGGCAAAGAGAAGGTGACATGGAAGGGTAAGGAGAAGAATGCGTGCAGAGGGCAGGTTGGCAGCTGAGCCTAAGTCCAGTAGAAACAACAGCAGAATGGCCTGTTCCTGGAAGGGCCACAGGAGATGGTGCGACTTCATGTAGCCCCCACTTACATGTGTAACAGCAGCAATTGCCTGAACACGTGGTCTCCCCAGGGAGGAGCCTTTGTGTGGTGTTAAGATGCTGTTACTGTCTGTTGTACTGTGGTGGCCTGCATTTGGCTGTAATGGTGGAAATTTTGCAGCCAGTAGTTCAAATGCCTGCTGGGTCACTCACTGCAGGTAGACTTCAGCAGTTTCCAGACAGAGACGAGGGAGGAGGACCTGGTCTTCCACTTCTGAAAGAACTGGCCAGTGTGAACCTTGTGAATGGCAGAACACTATACCTGAACATGAGTACCGCAGGCTATAAGGCATGATGGATTGACACAGTGGCTGCAGCAATGTGCTCAAACATAGGATAGTGCTGGCCTGGAAAATAGTTCATCGTCCATTAAAAAAAATCATTATATAGGGGCTCATACAACTTTTGTTGTTGTTTTTCCCTAAAGGAGAGCAGTGTATTGGTACACTGAGAGGTATATAGATCAATGGATACGAACAGAAAAGCTACACATATATTCACCAGTCAACAGGAAACTAGCCTTCGAAAAAGGACACAGAAATATCCAAAGGGACAAATTCTGCTTGCTCAACAAATGGTGTTGGACAAACTGAGATACCGTATGTAGGAAAATGAAGCAAGCCCCAAACCTTCCCCCATGCACAGAAATTAACTGAAGAGGGGTTAAAACCTGAAAGTAAACCTCCGGGCTATCATAATCATTTTTTCGATGACCTCATCGGTCAGAAATCATTGTAGGAACGCCAAAGCGTTCTTGTGTTCAACGTCTACATACATAGCAGGTGCTCCAGTAAAGGGGAATCTTGGTGGAGCTGGCTCATCCATTCCTGAAGAGAGTAGAGCACCACGTTGGCCCATCACAGAGCTCAGGTGTAGAATCTTCCTCACTGTCATCCTTTATCTCAGCAGTGTCAGTGTTGGATTATGAATTTCCCAAAGAACCAGTATCGCTCAATTCTGTGCACAATGCTGACTCACTCTCGCTGTTATTTCACTGGTCTAAAAACCCATTTAGGTTAAAATGACACTTTTTTGATGCCATGACCTAAAATTTTTAGTGAGAAAATGTTCCCAATGACATTACATGGGTCTTCGTCTAATCCTGATGCCATGTTCTTTTTCACAGAGACCAGCTTCTTGTATAAATTGCTCAGCATACTGATGGAATAAGAACAGTGAAAGGATACAACCCTGATGCACACCTTTTCTGATTTTAAACCATGCAGTATCACCTTGTCCTGTTCACAGTCTCACCTGGTTCTATCTCTTGGCCTTTGCATAAGCTCCATATGAGTACAATGAAGTGTTGTGCAATGCCCATTCTTTTCCATGGTATCCCCAAGATTCACCTCCTTCCACTCGTGGTTTCCAGAACGTGGGGTTGGGACAAAGCCTGGATAGTCTCATGGAAAGACCAGATCAGGAATGGAGCTGAGCCGGGAGCAGCTTTATTTGCTTGCTCCAGGGAAAGTCTGCCAATGTGACTAAGCCTCAGGGGCTTTCTACAAATGATAAAGGTGAATCCCTCTCTCGTTACCCACTGATCATCTCTGAGCCTCTTGCTCTCATATCCCTTGCACAGACCTCTACCATTAGATGGACAATTCGGTAACGTTTGAACACTTTTCTGATGCTGAGCCTGGGGAGCAACTAATAGCTGAGTAAATATTGATTGAAAGATGGTGAGTGGAAGAAAATAGCTTTGCCAGGTCCAGGTTGTGATGGAGATGAGAGTGTTACCAAATCCTGCTGTCCCCATGGTGGGTTTGCTGTATTGTGCCCAGTCCTGAAAGTCTGAGCCAGGGGTTTTAACGTGGCCCCTTTCAAAACATATAGGTGGAATTCTTGGACCATGAGCTGTCCATAAAGCTTTACCAAGGAGATGTCCGCCCTGGAGCGAAACAACCCAAGAACCTAGATCTTCGTGAAGGTGTTGGTAAGGGATGCAGCGGAAATCATAAACTTGACTGAAAGCAAAAGAAACTTTGCCTTCATGTGCCTGCAGCTGGACGAAGTGGTGCTGGAGCACACCCTCCTTTGTGATTCTTCTTGTTCTTTTTATGAGCTGCTCCCTGGCCTGTGTAGTCCCGTAAATCTGGAAACTCTTTGCTGGTGGGGGCAATTGTTATATCCTCCCCCCAGATCCAGATGTCTTGTCCATGGTCAGTGTGCAATCCTTGTTTGCCAGAGGAGTGGGGCATCTAAAGGCAGGCAGGGGTCACATACTTTTTTTCTACACTTTCTAGAAAGACCAGAGCTAAACATCTTGCAGCCCTTTTCATGTCCTCATTCTTTTCTGTATTTATTTTCCATGAAAGAGGAGAAGAAACGCGACAGCATCTACTGACAGCAAGTCAAATGCCATCGTGTGTGTTCAGAGGGCAGGCTGGTTCTCATTTGCCTAACTCATCAGTCCCATCGTGCCATGTCCATGTTAGATTGTTTAGGGAAACAGATGACATATGTTATGATGCTAAATAAGCTGAAACAGTGCCAGGATGGAGGCAGAAGGGTTTTATTTGTTTGTTTTTAAATGAAGCATGGCTTTCTAGTGACTTATTGTGGTGGGGAAGGGGGGCACCGAGAGCAACAAGACATGGCTGTGACAGTGGTCTGGGAATTGAGACAAATCATTGCTTCTGCAGCAGAGATGAGCTGCCTCTGACCTGTCAGTTACTTGAAGGGAGACTCTGCATTTGGTCAGACAAGTCTCAGTTGGAGATGGTACCAGCTTTCCTCCTGAGCCTCTGTGGTTCCCTTTGAACTACACAGGCCCGAATCGCTTTTAGCTGAGCAACAGCAAATGGCAACACAGACTTGCCATATTGCTCTTTTGCGTACACTCTTTAAAAATCATACTAAATATACATGCATCAAAACATTCGTCACTTCCACGCTCTACAAGATTATAATTAAGTGGCATTCTGCATGTTGTTCATATATCATCCTTATCCATTCCAAAATTATGTCATCACCCTTATGGAAGCTCAGTATCGTCTCAGGGATGGCACTTCCCCTCCAGGCCCTACTGGGTTAGGCTGGGTTGACTAGAGAAATAAATCCAAGGACACTCATATAGGTATAAGAAAGACTCCACCTCACTTATTTGTCCAATTGACATGGCATTATGTAACAACCATACTTACCTTCCTACCTATCCCTGGAAACAATTGGGAGATGTTTGTCTCTATTCATTTTCCTAGCCTAGATATTTTTTGTAAGTGGAATTAAGCAAAATGTGTCCTTTTTGAAGCTGATTTATTTCACTCAGCATAATGCTTATGAGGTTCATTCCTCTTGTAGCCTGTGTCAAGAGTTCATTTCTCTTTATGGCTGAGTAGTAGTCCATTGTATATACCGTAGGCAACATGTTTGACTTATCCATTCACCTATTGATGGGTATTTAGACCGTTGACACGTTTGCGAGATTGGGAATAATGTTGCAAGGGCCATCTGTGTATTTGTATCTATTTATGCGCTTGCTTTTAATTGCTTATATCCTTCATTTCCTTTTCTTTCCTTGTTAGACTCAGTATGATCCCCTTCTGCCCCTCCTCTAGCCTCACAACCTCTGTGTCTGATGTGCCAGGATCTCACCAGAAGCCTTAACACCAAGATTCTGAGCCCTGACTGACCATTCTGACCATCCAGGGAATTGAATATTCCGGAGCACACAGAAGATGAAGTTATCAAAACTCCTTAGGCATAACCGAACAACTGGAGGGAGTGCTTTATTGGGCTGGGGGGCTGGGGATTATAGTTGTGAAGGACACCAAGAACAATTGTCATTACCTAGACTGTAAAGACTATGTTCGACATCCATGCTGGTGAGTAGCAGCTGGATTTCAGAAGCTCACAAGTGGCCATCTAGGTGGCAAGTATTGTCACCCTCACTCTGGAGGAAAGAGTGGTGAGTGGACCACATGAACATTAGACTTCATGACTCTGAGCACAGAATAACTAGATGATCTCCAACTATCAATTCCAACTTCTTTGAAAGGGATCACATCCAAAGGTCCTAGATAGTGAAGCAAAATTCACAGTCATAAAAGAGACCAGGCTTATTGGCTGGATAGGGACTAACAGAACCTCTGAAACGATGGTCCTTATTCACTAAGTTTGAAAATGAACTCCTACCTGTGGTTCAATATTCAGCCAAATAATAGATTGGTCTATAATGGGAGCAATTACACAAGTGAGGCACGCAAACCTGAAAACAGCAAACCATTTGATCTCAAAAGGGCAGTATTAATCCAAGGCCCAAGTTCAGAAGGGTAGGAAGAGAGGAGGAAGGGAAACAGAAGACATAAGTAGGGAGTGGAACAAGTCATATTATATTGTGGAGATTGCAATAAGTGGCATAAAACACAATGGGTATGAATTGTTGAATAAAAAACTGATGATCTTGGTAAACCTTCACCTAATTCACAATAAAAACTTATGAGAGAGAAAAAAATCCAAGCACCTAGGCTGCATTCCAGGCCAATAAAATCGGACTCAGTGGAGATGGGACAAAGATGTCTTTTGGACAGCTCTCTGGCGATCCCAATGAGCACACAGGCTGATACCCACCATCTGGAAACTATGGGGTAGCTGCTTCTCCGGTAATGCCTCGGGGGAGCGCTTGGGTCCCTCAAAGAATGCGGGATGATGAAGGGGCAAAGGTCATCAAACCTCACCCACAGCTTTACACTGGGGGGCTGCTCTCTGAGGAATGTGGGAAGGGTCCACTTGCATGCTGTCTCTGTGCAGCAGATCCAACAGACTCAACACCTTTCCAAAGCTGGCAAGAAAGTCCGAGAGACTAGATGTGGGCACCACGCTGTGAGTTTCCCAGAAGGCACGAGACAGATCGAGAGCAGTCACAGGAACACAGACTCCTCCGGAAATGCCGCCATGCGCAGAACATGCATCTCTAATTTCATTTCACACTGACTCAAGCATTCAGTCCTTTTTACGAAAACCCAGCTTCTCATTACAGTAACCGGTTTAAAATGACAATCTTCTGTTGAGCAAGTCTAAGAAATGACCTTCCTTTATTTTACATGGTATAAAAATTCAGTTTCCTAGGCCGATGGGCTCTAGGGACAGGTGTTTTTATGTACTAGACATGGCTTTCAAAGTTCTTCAATTGCCTAAATTAATAACGACTTTTTTCCTTTGGCTTTTCTAAGGGACACATTAATTTCAATCTTTTTCTAAGGAAGTGAATCTCTAGCTATCTCATTTGGATAACTTTCTGCCTTCAGAGTAGAATTTGAAATAATCTGCAAGGTTACCCCTTCCCCACCCTGCCCCAGCAGCCCAGCCTCTTTCTTCCTTCCAGCCTCCAGCCACCGGGGTTTGGTTGGGAAAGGAGATGCAGAAGGGAGTCTCTGGATTTTTCTATCAAAAGGTTGGCCACAACCCCCAGTAGACCAAATGTAATTCATTATGGTGGGTTTTGGTTTTACTACATTAAGAGTTATCCTTAGGGAAATTACAAACAAACAGAAATAGGAAGACTTTATATTTTATTAACGGATGTACTGCTCAGTCTCATTATATTTTAAAAGACAAAGTATAAAAAAAAAATCTGGCTCCATTTAAAATGTCCTGACTAGCAGAACTTAAAATACACAAATCTTAACATGAAAGTCTAGATGAATAAATAAAATAAACAACGAAACAGCTTTCTCAGGAAAAGCCATAATAAAGAGCTCGACTATTTTTTGAGCTGTTTAAGATGCTCGTGTTAAAGGGAAAAGAGTATCATTGTTGACTTTGAAATGTAGAACCATTTGCTTAATTCAGTGATGCTAAAATGGGCAGTTTGGCTGAAGAAAGAAATTGGCTTGTAGCATTTGATGAGCAATTTCTTCTTTTGAATATAGAAATGACCAGGGATGTGGACACGCTTTTTATTCTTTTGAGGACCCTCTAACCAAGAAATCTTTTAAATGATCATTACACAGTGAATGCCTGGAGGCTCTGGAAACTATTTATTTTGACATTATTATAAGCTCAAAATGATTCACCAATGCAAAAGAAGAAGAGAAAAAGCAATTACATACTAAGCTGTAAACACTGGAAGCTTTTCTGTGCTGAAAATAATTGGACAGAGTTTTTTCTTTTTTTAAGTAATAGTGTCCAAAGAGATTCAATGATCTTATTGCTTATGGATTTGGAGCTTAACTATATTCCTTATTTTAAATTTGATATTAGAATAGCAAGATTATAGACCTTGATACAATGTGACTTGGAGAAGTATCGTTTCATTAAATTATCAAGTTAAGGCTCAAGGAGCCTGGTGGAATGTGTGTGACCATGAGGCCAGCCAGTTGGAATCCGCTATGGCTCACAGAGAAAGATGCGGTTCTCAGCTCCTGTAAAGATTTAGAACTTCGGGAACCCACAGGCATAGTTCTACGTTGTCCTTTCAGGGGTCCTCACACTTTTTAAACAGGAGGCCAGTTCATTGTCCCTCAAACCCGCTGGAGGGCCGGACTATAGTTTAAAAATAAAACTATGCACAAATGCCTATGCGCACTGCACATACCTAATTTGAAGTAAAAAAAAAGGGGGGGGCAAAAACACCCGGCATGCTGAATAAATGTCCTCTGAGGGCCATGTGGTCCGCAGGCCATAGTTTGAGGACCCCCTAGATTGATATAAGTCAGAATCGACTTGATAGTGTTAGGTTTCTGGGGTGGTTGACCTCAGTTCTTGCTTAGCAACGCTGAAAGAATTCATATGGCAGAAGCACTTTTGTAAATCCAAGTGAATGTTATGAAAGAAAGTTTCAGGTATCGCAGTCCCCAAAAGTCCCCACTATCTCCGGAAAGCACGCCGGGCTGCATGGCAGGGGTGGGGAAAGTTTGCAGCTGAATATGGCGGTTTCATGGGAGGAATACCTGAGCAGGAGTGCAGAACCAGCTGAGGAGCCACGGCAGGAACCCCCAAGGGCCTCACCCTCCACTTGCAGAGCACGTGAACAAGGGAGGGCGACAAGGAGCCCAGGCCTACTTCTATCACCTCCCAACACCACTGGAGGGCATTGGTCGATCGTACTGGTTGATTTTGGTGCACTTTTGTGAAGTCCTATTCTGTATGACCAGGTGGACCTTCCACCTGGGTCTACATGACTTGGGTCAGAGCATGCTCAGTTCTGAATTTTGCCATAGGTATCTAATGAGTGTGCCTGATTTATTTCCAACCCCTTTGTTGTGGCCCGGACAGCTCATTTTCGTTTAGTGCTGGCATTTGGGAAGACAAGCCCTAATCTAGCAACCTGTCAATAGCAGTAAGTGAATGGAATTAAAACTCAACTCATAGCCATAAATTCAATTCGGACTCATAGCGACCCGAGAGGACAGGGCAGAATTGCCCCCTGAGGATTTCTGGGGCTGGAATTCTTTACAGGAATAGAAGTCTCTTTTTTCTCCCTCCCAGTGGCTCCAAAGGACTGACCTTGCAAGGAGATGTCCAGCGGGTGCCTGCAGGCTCCTTCATTGAAAATCTCTGCTAGTTTATGAAGCGGGAGGGAAATTTTGAGGAGGCCGTCTGCGGCAGAGTTAACTCCCCATTAAAGCCAATGAGCTTTTCCACATCTCTCAAAAAACAAACAAAAAAACCTAAAGTGACTACTTCAGATTAATATGCTGTAGGTAGAACCACCTCCCACTCAGCAAACCAAACCAATCAACCAACCAACCAAACAAACAAAAACACCCCAAATCCTGTTGCCTTCAAGTCAGTTCTGACTCATGCTCACCCCTTGTGGTACAGAGTACAATTGTTGCATGAGGTTGTCTAGGCTGTACCCTTTATGAAAGCAGATGACCCCTTCCTTTTGTGGTACAGCTAGGTGGGTTTGAACTGATAACCTTTATATAAGCAGCCCTATCCAGCGATCTATGTCAACTAAAGTGTCAAAGCATGTAAAGACTGATCCACAACCCCCACTTCTCTCTTCCTCTTCTGTGATGACCTGGAATCCACCTTTTGATCTGGTGGCACCATATTTGTGAAGCAGCCCGAATCACTGACGGACGGTGTGCAGGACAAACACCCTGTAGAATTGCCCTTCCAGCGTCAGAATTTGCATGAACAAGAAATAAACTTCTAGATTTTAAGCCACTGAGGTTTCAGGGGTAGCTTCTTTCTGAAGAACAGACTAGGCTATCCTGCCTGATCATCTCTTCACAGGGTTTTTGTGGAGAGCTACCGGAGCAGCTCGATCCAGGGGAGCTGCCAAAGCAGATACCTACACTTTATCTGGGATTGTAGGTTGTAGTACCAAAGTTTTTATTTGCCCGGGAGGCACTGAGTAAATTTTTTTTCTTCTGAAAACAGGACAATATGTAAGTAAGTTTGGAGACATATGTAGCTGGAGCTGAAAGTCCTCTTACCTTGCAGTTTTCTTTGGTAGAGATAGACTTGTTCTTAATGAAACCCATGACAGTCAGTGTCACAAGTGACTTCTGAGGAGAGGCCAAACAGCTAAGTCAAGGCCAGCCTACCGTTCTCTTAAATGCTGTCTCATGCTCTCATCTGCTCTGACGTGTTTGCTCAGGGGCATGTGGCAGCCACTGGGCGGGCCTTACCATTGGCACTGAAAATCATTGTAGGGGATATTAGAGGATTTACATCAAGAAGACCTGACTTCCTGGCCATTGCTCGGGGGCCACAGTTCCCAAGACAATCAGTGTCAAGGGCAAAACAAAATAAAACATGACGAGGCCTCTGGGGCTGGGTTGAGCTGGATATGTAACCAAAGCCCCCTTCTACCAGGATCTTCCCAAGAGGAGATTGCTCTTTTCCATAGCTAAACAATTTTGTTTAACACACGTTCTGCTGGGGAACCTTCTGGGAAGCAGAAGAAAATAAATCTGCCTTCCTTTGAATTAAGCTGGGTTGGGTCCAAGCCCTGTGTAGTGTGTATTCTTATCATAACATCTAAAGGAGTCTCATTTCACCATTCTTAGCTATTAAAAAAAAAGTTCCAGGCACAATAATTCAATTTAAAATTATACACCAGGAGTAGTTCATATTTAATACACTTTATACAGGTATTACAGGTACAAGGGACGTACTTGTTAACTGCCAGGTTGCTGGCTTGAACCAACCAGCTACTCCACAGGAGGTACTGTGTTTCTGTGAAGATTTTCAGCTTGGAAGCCCACTGGGAGAGCTCTCCTCTGGCTTGAGTCTGAAGGTGCTTGACAGCAGTAGCCTTTTGTTTTTATAGAGGTATAAAGCTTTCTTTCTTTCTTTTTTTTTCTCGGTATAAAGCTTTTTAGAACAACAAAAACAATTCCTTTTGGAAGTAAGCCAGAGATAAAACCACAAGTTACATGCTTTACTTTTTTTCTGTCCTGCTGCTGGCAGCCACCCTTTCATCGATTGTGCACACCAGCATGCTGGTGAAGTGGTGAACTCTGCGCTCTCACTCCCCTGGCTACACACTCGGTCTCCTCACTCATCGTGTGGCTTCACCCAACGCACGGAGCCTCCTGCAGGCTCCTCACCCTGTGTGTGTAAAAGTGCGAAGGAGACAGACTTCCTCAGAGCTGTGCTTTAGAGAGAATCCTCCTCACATTCTCAGCACCGCCTTGAATAGGGCAGCACTGCACATGACATCTACTTGATGATTGTTGATGGTGTGGTGGTGTGTTTGTACGGATAAAAAAAGAGCCCTGAATGGTTATGTAACAAGTAAGGGAATAAATAGATCTTCCTTCATCCACCTTCATCTTTCATTGTTCTATCACTCTCTGATTGCAATATTAGAGGCTAAAATGGGCAGAATTCCCACCTCTGAACAAAGTTTGTGCACATGGGTGTGCATGCTTGTGTGTCCATGTGAGTGTACCTGTACAATGTGTGTGCACGTGTGTGTGCACATGTGCACTGGAGCCTGGCAGCAGCAGGGGAGGCGCCTGTCTCTGTTCAGCAGTATCTGACGGCTGCTGCAGGTGTAATGAGAAGTGATTGTTGATCTGTTCAGGGAGCTCCTGGGGTGGACTCAGGGAAGGAGCAGCAAAGAAGACATACTCATCTCCCCCATATGTAGATGAGGTGATGGAGGTGGGCGGTAGAGGAGCAGCTCCTTAGTAATGAGATCACAGGGGAAAGGCCTTGGATGAGGTGCCAGACATCCCTGCTTTCCCAGAGAGGGTGGGGACTGGGAACGAGGCTGCATCCTGCCTAATCAGTTACAGTTGCTCTGTCGCTCTGGGGAGGGAGGCAGATGAGGCAGGGAGCTTCCGGAATCTCTCATCTCCAGTCCTTCTAGGTGGATGTGGGAGCGTGTGAGGACGGCCACACTGGAGGGTCAGGGTTGATCGCCTTGCAGTGTGGAGCCCGGCCTGGACCTGCGTTGTGCAGGGTGACCAAGGAGCTCTGAGGGCAGGGTTCTGGGTGGGGGCTTTGTCTACTAAGACCCACAGCCGCGCCCTGTGTCGCAATGTTGGCATGCAATGTGCAAAGACTTGAGACAATGTGAAATGGACCATCCACTTCACTTGGAAAGACAGGAGGGCTGAAAATCAGATTGGGAGATCTGATCTCGTTTGCTGCACAGTTGTGAGAGGAGATATTCCTGGCTTCTCTCATGTTGGGAACCGGGCATAATCAGCCTGACAAAACCAAGGCCATATTGCCTGCCCAGCAGGGCTAAAGCCACGTCACCTCAACCTTATCTTACCCTGACACACACCAGATGGCCCACCCTTGTCTGCTCCAGCACCGGACATTCCAACTGCAGACTTGCGGCCGCCTGCCCTGTGTGCTCTACACCCCCGCCCTTCCTTTTTTTTTATCTCCCCTTTGAACTCCCTTGTTTGTCTCACCCTTTATAGAGAGGCTTGTGTAGCAATAAACTCAGACCTTGACAAGAATCTGCTTGGTCTCGCTCCTCTCTCTCGCCCGTTTCTCTTTCAGGCTGGGTCCTCCTTGGAACCCCTCGAATAACTGAGTCCCGCGGGTTGGGGCACTCTCACACATGAAACTATATTCCTCCTCAGGCATCAAGGAGGTGATACGAATGCTTTGATAGCCTAGTATCTGTCAGCTGGGAGGCACAACATAGTGAGAGCCCTTATTAATCACTTGGAGATTAGCTGAGGGGTGGGAGAAGCCAGGCATGAGGCTTTCCAGGGCTGCTCAGCCTGCACAGGAGTCCTTTCCTGGGTTGGACAGAGGTGCTGCCATCTGAAAGCTCAGATAGAGCAGTTGGAAAATTAACTGACCTGGTACAAGATCTATTTACATATATCAAAAGATCCTGGGTAATAACATCTCATGTTTGTGCAGCATGCCACATTTGTCAAAGGGCTTTCTCATTTACTGTCTTACTTGGTCCTCAAACTAAGAGGCCTTTGGGCAGCTATTGCTGTTTAATTTTGGGCGTGGTAACAGCTTTGGGTATAGTACTGGGCTTGGAATCAGGCTGTGCAACCCACAGCAGGTCACTTAGCTGCTCTGGATTGGCTTTCTTCCTCTACGAAGGTCAGCGCTTGGACTAGACCATTTTCCCAGTGGCAGCTCTGCTGACATTTTGGCCAACATCGTTCTTGTGGGGCTGTGTTGTTCCCTGCACCAGGATGGCAGTGGGACTCCCTTCTTCAGAATGTCTCCAGGCATGGCCAAATGTCCCCAGCAGAGCATGCTGCTGGGCTGGCGCACGGCAGGATGATGCACTCAATGAGTTGGATTTTAAGTTTTCAGGTACTTTACATGTCTGCACAGGGAGACTACATCAACAATTACCCAGCAGTCAATGGGTCATCACTGACCCTCTCTATAATTCCAACTGAGATCATGAAGCACCGACTGAGTTTCTGAGCTTAGCACCCTGCATGGCACAAGTTGTTTAGCACTCAGCTACAAACTAAAAGGTTGGCAGTTCAAACCTATCCAGAGGCCTCTTAAACAAAATCCTGGTGGTCTGCTTCAGAAGAGTTGGAGCCATGAACACCCCATGGAGTGAAGAGATATAAACATGAATGTGGATGTGACTCTAGGTATAGCTACAACCGGGAACCATGGAATCAACTACATCATGGAATCAACTTCAACTCCTGGCCTCCTTGTGTGTCCAAGAAGAACTGTGCTCCCCAGGGTCTGGAAAGGCTGCTTGGTCTGAAGTAGATTTGCAGGCCCTTCTTTCTAGGTGCCGCTGGGTGGCCTCAACCTTCCAAGCATGCTATTAAAAGCCAATCCGTCACCTGTGTGCATCACTGAAGACACACAGACACAGGGAGCAATGCCCTGGCTGGGGCACTGGAACAGCGCTGGCATGCAGTGAGTGCTGCCCAGTTAGCGAACAGGTCTTCCCTTGGTACTTTCTCAGGTCTGTGTGAAGCTTTCTAAGCATCCAGAGTTCTCAGCCTGATTCTACTGCCAACTTGCAGTGTGGCTTCGAGCTAGTCTCTTGCCCTCTCTGGGCTTGATAACAAAAGCAGGGCAGGCCAGCCACAAATATCGTGTGGCTAGCAGGGGAAAGCAGTTGAGGACACAATTGCAGATGGAGTTCATCCTTTGGACTCATCGCCCCTCCTCCCTAACACCCCCCCCCCACTACACACACACACCTTTTCAACTGCACCAGATGGGTTTTAACTTTCCGGCACCAGAAAAGCAGACCTTGAGTTTTTTCCTTTATGGAATGTAGGCCATCCCTGCTTATGTGTCACATTCAGTCCTCGTTCTTCTCCCTACTCTTGTCCCTCCTCCAGTCATCAACAAGTGACTGCAGGGCGGTTTCCCAGCAGGGCTGTGCTCAAAGATTCATAATGCTGGGTTTTCCTTTAGTTCTCCACAGTCTTGGGCTTGGAACAATCCAGGCATTTCCTTATCAAATGCTCATTTTAGGGGGGAAGGACGGGGGCACTGGAAACACCACATGGGGCTCAATCCTTTTCTGCACGTGTGTGAGGGGTTTCCAGGAGTTCGAATTTCAACTTAAGTGATTTATTTTTTGTTGTTTAATCGCGTGCCTGTCATCTGCTGGACATTTCTTCTACAGTGTTTTGTTGTTGTTAACCCCATTTCTAAGATCAGAGATAGAAGGGTCAGGCACAATAGGCAGTTAAATTGACTCAATATGGGGTGTGAATCTGCTTCTGTCTGGTTCCTCATAGCCCTCAGTCATTTTAATGCAGGTGTTGTGAAGGGTGTGGGTTCAGCAGCCACACACTGCCTCATCTCGCCTCCTCGTTGATAGGCTGTGTACCCTTATGTGAGTTGTTTAATCTCCTACCAAGCTTGTGAGAGCACTACTTTTATTAGCTTCATTTTACCGAGACTGTGAGAGGTCAGAGGAGCGAAGGCTTACATATTGCCAGGCATATAATATGCTAATGATAGTCAAGATATATAACTAAGCATTTCTCTGTTCTTGGTTCTGTCAGTACCTGGTGTGGCCACAAAGGAGAAACCTGGTTTCCTGCTATTTTGAGCATCTAGTGTGAATGGCAGGAGATAAGTCACAAGCTAATGAACCCTTGTGGTGTAGTGGTTAAGCACCCTGGGCCCGGCTATCAAAAGATATAGTGTCCAGGGTCTTAAAGACTGGAAGATAAACAAGGGGCCATCTAACTAAGAAACAACAAAGCCCACATGGAAGAAGCCACCAGCCTATCTCGACATGATCGCTGAAGACAAAGCGGGTGCATAAGCAAATGCGGGCATGTTTTCCTGATGTGCACTCACCCTTTACATAAAACTCTCTCTTATACATACGCGTTTCTGTGGATTTGTTTCGCTAAGGCACCCAGACTAACATAAGCAGCATGGAACGCATTTAAGAAGCCTAGACAAGGGCAGGGCAGGATATTTGGAGGGACTGGATCCAGAATTAGAGAGGAAGGGGTCCTGGAGGTGAAACGGGCTGCTAGCTCCCTGTCCCAAGGGGGACAATGAGACTGCTGGCTCCCATGAAGATTTACAGTCTTGAAAACTCCATATAGGGTCACTGTGGTTGGAATCCACTGGACGGCAGTGGCCTTTTGGGATTGAAGGTGGAAGCCACCAAAGAGCCTGCGGGGAGTGTGTGAACTTCTGGAATACAGCGAACAACCTCTGCACATCTGCTTTTCGTGCTGCCCAAGTCATGCATTGACATTTGTCCAAAAGTGAACCATCACAGCTGCTCTCTCAGGAAGCTGGGGGCTGAGCCCGCTGGTTCCACTCTGTCAGCATTTCTGGTCCGGGTACCTGCCCTCTGCCCCGGCACAGGCAATGGGCTTTTGGAAGCAGTGCTCCCTGGGTAGTGGGTGTGATTTGGCTCCTCTGGCCTAACATGATGAATGCTGAGAGGGGGTGGATACTAGGGGGTTAAGCTCCCTGACCTTTCCCTAGCCCAGGGGAAAACTTACTATTTAAAGTAAGTTTTAGACAGAATCTTTAGAAAGATAAATTGTTTACTTAATGTACACAATTACTCCCCAACACATCTGTTTTGTGTCTGCTCAACTCAACCTCATAGGCTATGGATGACCTTGAGCAAGTTTTTAAAGTCACAATGGGTTTCTACCAGGATTGAGAGTTCAACTCTCTCAACTCTCCAACTGGTTATTAGCACCATAGTCTCATTTCTATTTATGGATTTACTTTGTTTGAGGGAAAAAAGACTCCCAATTCAACTTTATTTTATTAGGAACTCCTTTGCTATGTTTTACACAAGAAAAAGGCACAAACCGCTGTTCTGGATGAAGGAGAGCATCCGCATGAGGCCCCAATGGTGTCGGAAGGACCCACAGCCACAGTTACTTAAATAAAATGACACTCATTCTGTCCTGCTGACTCTGACTCATAGTGACTCTGTGTAGGGATCCTGAAGTTGCTACCTTTACAGGAAGCAATAACCTCATCTTTCTCCTGTGGAATGACTAGTGGCTTCGAACCAGCGATCTTGCTGTTAATAGTCCAACACTATCCAGCATCACCACCTGAGCTCCTGAAAGCTTAAATGAGACATGGAAAACAAACACCTTTGTCACAAAACTGTCCCTGAAGACGGATCAATTCATGGAGTTGCGGGAGGGCCTGTGAGAGCATGAGCGGGACCTTCATTGGGATGTGCACACGACCGTATATCGCTGAGTCTGGCCCGGGGAGTGGACGCAAGCTTTCCACTGCCGGTCAGCAGTAGGAAAGAACTCAATGGTGGCTGAATGTGTGGCCCCTCAAAATGGATTTAGGGTCTCCACATAGACTCTCACTGTGAGCCACAGCCTATTGCTCAAAATTTAAGCTTAAATATGACTTAAATGCCTAACATTCTGTTTCCTTAAACTAGAGTACTGCCAGGATCAACTAGAGGCCTGGATGACCTATCAGGTCTGAACAACGATCTCAAATCACTTCACATGATCCATTCCACCAGTCATGTCACCAGTCACACCTCCTCACTTACCCATTCCAGAGACTGTGCCTGTATAACCTATCGACTAACACATTCCCACATGTTGTGATTATGAAACCAACCATCATGCTGGAATAAGGACCAATCACGATGTAAGGGGCAGGGTCAATGGGAAAGCAAGATAGGGGCTGAGGGGAGCCAAGAGGGTCCCGTCACTCAATCCCTAAACCTGATCTAATGTCACTAGACTGGGGTCTTCCTCACATCTCAAGGGCACCCGATTCATGATTGAAATGAATTGTGCTTATTCAATCTTTGTTCTGCTTACCGTCCTGCTATGCTGCCTCCTCTTCTTGCTTTATGTGTGTGGCTCCCTCTGTTGTGGTGACAAATGGCTTGAGAGGGATTTGACATAGGGAGAAAGCCCACCCACATCAACTGTCACCAGAAGCAGACACTAAGTTCATTTCTCTCACCTCACAGAACTATGCACATCAGACACTGGTAGAGCTGCCCGGAAGGGGAACCCTTAGTGCAGTGGTCTCACCCTGTGGGTTGCGACCCCTTTGGGAGTCATATGACCCTTTCACAGGGCTCGTCCAATTCATAACTGTAGCAAAATTACAGTGATGAAGTAGCAAGAAAATCATTTAATGGTCAGGGGGTCACCACAACAAGAGGACCTGTATTAGGAAGGTTGAGAACCACTGCCTGAGTGTGCTTAGGACTTTGCTGCCCTCAGGGTCACCAGACATTCCTGAAGGCAGAGTCACTGCAGGAAGCCCTTCTGGGAAATGCCCTGAAGCCAGGTCTCAACCAACTCCATCCACCCTCACCCTCCTAGATCCTAATCATAGGCTGCATGGAAATGCTCCCTGCCACTTCAAAGACTGTAAGTCCATGGGAGCAGAAAGCCTTCTCTTTCTCCCTTGGAGTGGTGGCTGGTGAGTTCAAACTGCTCACCTTCTGGGTAACATAACCCACAGACCAGCTCCCCCTGAGCTCAGTTAGGTTTGCCACACAGCACACATTGTTGGGAACCTTCTGAAGTAGCTGTGCCATGTGCAGGTTGGGGGATTTCGCACAAGATGCAGAATTCCACCCTCTCTTGGAAAAAATAATTTTTGCAATAGCCTTGTATTCTCTTCTGGATCTGAGTAGCAGCTACTCTCATGCAGTCCTAGCACATACATGCTAGGTCTTACGCCGAGTCTGCTCCATGCTTTCCTGTGTCCTATGTGGCGCTGTAGGCACCGAAGGCATGGACTCTGCAGCCTGGGTTCAAATCTCTCCTTTCCACTTCCTCACTGTGTGGTCATAGGCTCATGACTTTATCATCCTGTGCCACTGATTTTTCATCTGTAAAATGAGGCAAGAATAGAGTCCACACATAGGCTTCTTAAGTGAAATAATTGAATTATTATATACAAAAAGCTTAGAACATTGCTCGGCATCTTGCAAATACTGTTAGGTAGCTTAGCATAGGGAGTGGGTCATCCATTACATATGCTCAGGTTCAAACTTCCGGCCAGGAAGGGGTGGTACACCTAGGTGGGTGTTACACCTGGATTGGCCCATCTGAGCCAGGTGAATTCAATCCAGCCAATGGGGTTGACCAGGACCATCAACCATGCCTCCCTGTGGAGGAATTGAAAAGGCAGGATCTTGACCTCTCCGATGTCTCCCTTCCCCCACTTTTCTGTTGTCCGTTCCCCAGGGAGGAGGTCACATGTAGATACTTGTAATCGGTTTCCTCTTTCCAATCCACCCTCCCTCTACCCTCCCACTATCACCACTCACAAATTATCAAGGTTTCTTGAGGGATGGGGGAGTGGGGAGGAAGGGGTAAAAATGATGACTCGATTGATGCCAGGGGCTTAAGTGGAGGCAAATGTTTTGAGAATAATGAGGGCAGTGAGTGTACAATGTGCTTTACACAATTGATGTATGTATGGATTGTGATAAGAATTGTATGAGCCCCTAATAAAACGATTTAAGAAAAGAAAGAAAAGGCAGGATCCTGGAGCCCACGTAGTGACTTTCTCTCCAGCAGCTTCTAGGCAAGCTGTGCAGGGGTGAGGGGCCCTGAGGTGCCTGTGTAAACCTGAAACTTCTTCTCTCAAAAAACTCACTTGGATCACAATCCAGGCTGCGGAGTGAATTCTTTCTCACGCGAAGCCAAGGACTGAGGTATATTTCTCCCACGAGTGATCTAACAATAGTATCTCTTATTATATCATTAGGAGCCCTGGTGGTGTAGTGGACTATGCATTAACCTGCTAATCGCAAGGTCAGGGGTTTGAACTGACTAGCCCCTCCGTGGGAGAAATATGAGGTTGTCTATTTCTGTAAGGCAATGGTTCTCAACCTTCTGAATGCCGCCACCCTTTAATACAGTTCATGTTGTGGTCACCTGCAACCATAAAATTATTTTCATTGCTACTTTATAACTGTAATTTTGCTATCGTTATGAATTGGATGACCCCTGTTAAAGGGTTATTTGATCCCCAAAGGGGTCGCGACCCACAGGTTGCGACCCCTGCTGTAAGGATTTAAAGTCTCAAAACCCCAAAGGGGCAGATCTTTGTCCTATTGGGAGTCAATAAAATGGTAGTTAGGTTTTTTTCTGCATCAGTATCAGATTCTGGTGGCAATCTCAGTCATCCTGCATTGTGGTCTGGTTTGAACTCCGGAAATGACTGCCCTGGTTTGAGGTGAGGGCCACGGTGCTTCAGTGGTAGACCTCTCATCGACTTTCACCGGGAAGACCCGGGTTTGATTTGCAGCCAATGTGCCCCAGACTGTCAGTGAAGGTTTGTGTGTTGCTATGACACTGAGCAGGCTTCAGTGGTGTTTCCAGACTGAAACAGAATAATGAAGAAAGACCTGATCATCCCCATCCACACATTGACCTATGGCCCACCACTGTTGGCTTCCTCTCCCAGTCCTGGTGGTAGCACAGATAGGCACAGTTTGCTCCACTGCCCATGAGGTGCCCATGAGAGGCTGACGCGACAACCACAGTCAAGATCAACAGCTTAAACTCCATTCTGGGTCTATGGAAACAAGAACAACCTTCTGAATTGAGGTCGCATTGCTATTTGGGACTGGGAGGATGCCTTTGTGATATGGATTGCACTCTGGATCCTAAGGGGGACTTTAAAACACAGTCACATAGCAGCTCTGGAAATTGCCATAGTGAGAAGGCAGGTTTAAAAAAAAAAAAAAAAAAAAGCTTTTACTGGCTTGCTCAAAGGAGGCTGCGGGTAGATTGGGGGGTGGAAAACTCCTCTGGAAATGGAAAATTTTTTATCCTTACATATGCATCATTTCTTCTGGTCCTGAAAGAAAACACAAAGCAGACGAGAGGAGGAAACGGAGACTGGCAGTCATCTTGTTGGTATTCCCACAGCACCCCCTCCTTAAGCGCTTGCTGCCATCTCATCCAACTCCACTCAGTGTATTTTCACCCGGCAATGATGCAGAAATGTCTGCGTACTCCAGTTTTATTGTAGTCGGGCAGCGTTTATGGCTTTGACGTTCAACTGAGCATGGCAGGACGTCTAGAAGCAATTATAACCGCATCTGCTCTGTCTGTGCGATGGGCAGGCAGTGACGGATTCCCAGCCTCCGGAACACTAGTGTTCCCTCCCAGCTCAGGATAATGACGGTGACACTCGGCCCCCTTGTTGTCTGGGGAGCTCAAGGAGCTCTCCTCTGAAACCTCAACTTATGGGCATTTCTTTGAGTGAAGACATCAAATTAGTGACTGGAAAGGAAGGCGTAGGAGATGATTATTGGCCACAAGACAAGCCTCAACCGCCTCCAGAGAGCATGTCTCCTAAGTGCAAAGTGTGGAGAGGGAGGAAACAATTGATCACAAATGGAATAGACTCTGAGTCTCGCCACACAATGTGTGTGTGTGGTCACTGAGGCGGCAACATTATGACTGGGGATGGATACGGTTTGTGCAGCCGTGATTGCCATCCAGAATGTGGCATGCTATTGTGAAAAATGATTTTTTATTCTGAGCAAATCTCTGCTTCCACTTGCTTTAATGCTTCGCCGGAGAGCAGGGGACTCTGGGAGGGGTGGGTGGCGCACAGGGCTGGGCTGACCTCAGGAACTCATGTGTAAAGGGCTTTTTCTCACTTGGAAGCAGGCTGTTCTTTCTGGTAAAGCTTGTTTGTGAACCTTGCCACATCTGCGTCCGAAGAGGGAACTGAAGGTGACAAATGCCACGAGGAGCCCCGGGCACATCTTGTTTCATTTGAATCCCAGTTTTACCTTTCCTCCTTTCTGGGTTCTGAAGCATCAGATGGGTGCCAAACGCTTCCACGGACAACTAAAGCTGAACAAGGTGGAGGCAGATGAAGAGCAACGGGAGGTTGGTGTTTGGGAGACTGAATACTTGGGCTTCCTAGGCCAGTCCAGTTGGTGGTTAGAGCCCTGTTTCAGATTCCACTGTAATCTCCTAGTGTCCAAGGACCAAGTGGCTCCTAAGTCCAGAATTTCTGTTACATGTGTCACCAAGGAGGAGTTGGGCTAAAATGCATTGAAGAATAAAGCAGGAGCTTGGCTTATGAATCCACTCTCTGATTCTGAAATTTCAAAGGCTCCGTGCACAGACATTTCAACACTGAAAGCACAGCAGGGAAAACCAAAGACTTGGGCTTCCTCCTTGTCCCTCTTTTCGGGCTTTTACGGTTTTCCAAGGCGCCTCCCTGAGCCGAGTGTTGTATAGGTCAGGTTTAAAGATGTCCTAGTTCCGAGGGACTTGCTGTTCTGCTTTCTTTTTCAGGGAGACCTGGTTTCTTGTCTTGTGGCCAAACACAGAGCACAGATGTCTGTGGGCCTCCTCCCTTTCCCCTGACCTTTGCTCTCTTCTCTGGATACACTACTGACCTGTTCTCCCTTACAAGATCTGAACTGCTCACAAACTTCGATGAATTCTCATCCTAGCAAGAAGCATCTGAGCATCTTATTAGAGCCTGTATGAGTTCTGTTCTGGATGCTTATTTGTGCAACTTCAGGGTCTGGCATGGAAACATTCCATGTCCACAGACCCGCACAAATAATATAAACTCCAACAGTAGTTTAAGGTTTAAGGTGGTAACAGGGAACGCTGGGGCCTGTGGCTCCTGGTGAACCTCACAGGCTGTCTAAAGGGGCTACTTCCATCTCAATGTAACCATACAGGAATGTAGACCTGTTAGGTAGCAAGACAAGGGGTTGTTCCTCTCCATGCTTAGGGGGCCCCCTACAGGAGGTTGGAAGCCAATGCAGGCTAAAGGGCATGCACCAATTCAAGGCCAAGCCAGGAGAGCTTAATTGACGCCTCACAGCTGAAAGCCCTTAAAAGGCTGGAACCTTCCCTTCAGCTGCTTCTCTGCCTTCCGCTCAGCAGGGCTGGGTGTGCAGTGTCATAAGGGTGCCCGTGTTCAGTTAACTGTAACGCCGGAACCTTCTTCTCTCCTGTATATAGACCCACTCGGATCACCAACCAGGCTTTGGTGTGAATTTCTTTCTAGTGTGTAGCCAAGGACCGAGACATTTCCCACCCGAGAAACCTACAGACCCAGACTTACAATAAACCCATATGTGTGTGTGTGTGTGTGTGTGTGATACACACACACACACACACACACACACACATATGGCAAGAGGTGAACAGGTCTAGCCAGCAATGGTGAAGAGGGCCCTGGGATTGAGATTGAGAACGATTCTGAAGTAGAATCCATAACCCTTAGAAATGTATTGGCCTGCTATACCAATCCAATTACCCTCAACCTTCTTCAAAGAATTGGAAAAACTGACCACCAACTTCATATGGAGAGGGAAGAAACCCAGAATTAGCAGAGAACTCCTCGAGAAGAAGGACACAATTGGAGGACTCGCCCTACCTGATTTCAATGCCTACTACACAGCTACAGTGGTCAAAACAGCATGGTACTGGCACAATGATAGACACTCAGACCAGTGGAAAAGAATAGAAAGCCCAGGAGTAAAATCATCAGCATATAGACAACTGATCTTCGACAAGGGTCCCAAAAATGTCAAGTGGGAAGCAGATGCCCTCTTTAATAAGTGGTGCTGGAAACAATGGATATCCACATGTAGAAAGTTGAAATAAGACGTCTACCTCACCCCATGCACAAGAATACACTCAAGGTGGATCACAGATCTAGAAGTCAAACCCCAAACCATCAGGACCATTAAGGAGGGAATCGGGACTAATCTCAGCGTACTGGCCCAGGGAGCACATAGGCTCACTGCAACAGGGAAGGGGACACACACAGGTGAATTGGAAATCGACAAATGGGATCTAATAAGAATAAAATGCATGTGCACCTCGAAAGACTTTGCCAAGAGGGTGACAAGGCAACCCACAGACTGGGAGAAGATTTTTAGTAATGACACATCAGACAAAGGGCTCATTACTAAAATCTACAACACCATCGTGACCTGCAAAAAGAGGAAAACAGTTAACCCCCTAAGGAAGTGGGCAAAAGAAATGAGAAGAACTTTCACTAGAGAGGAGATCAATATGGCCAATAAACATATGAGAAAGTGCTCGAAGTCCCTTGCCATAAGAGAAATGCAAATCAAAACAACCATGAGATACCACCTAACACCCCTGAGGCTAGCCCAGATCAGTAAATCAGAGAGCAACAAGTGTTGGAGGGGCTGTGGTGAAGTAGGAACCCTCCTCCACTGCTGGTGGTCGTGTACATTTGTACAGCCACTGTGGAAAGCAATCTGGCGATACCTAAAGAAAATGGAAATTGATCTACCTCATGACCCAGCCATCCCTCTACTGGGCATATACCCGGTTGAAGCAGCAAATAAAACACGACCAGTCATATGCGCTCCAATGTTTATTGCGGCACAATTCACAATGGCAAAGACTTTGAAACAGCCTAAGTTTCCATCGACAGACGAGTGGATTAGCAAACTTTGGCACATACACACAATGGAGTATTATGCAGCACTGAAAAGCACCGATGAGCACATGAAACACGTTATTTCATGGGAAGAGCTGGAAGGAATTATGTTAAGCGAGGTAAGCCAGACCCAAAGGGACAGGTACAACATGAGTCCCCTGAGATAAGTACAATCAGCATGACAGAAATAGAAGAATAAACATCCATCCCACAATAAACGGGAGGAAGCATAGATAGTTGGAGGGAGGACAGGCCACACCTAGGGAGGTACATAAGAGCCCAGCATAAAGAAGGGGTAGTGGGGTAGGGAGAGGGAGAACCGGGAGGGGGAGAATCCGAATGGATGGTATGGGGGGGGGCAGGGTACTAACCCACCCGGGGGAGAGTATCGGTTATGTCCCCACAGATTTGGAACATGCATACGGACCCCAACACGACACACCAAACAAGGAGGACAACGCAAAGTACAGAGGTCTACACAAAGAGGCTGGACGACAAGCCGGCCCAAACCAGAATTAGGCCGACCCCCACACTCGAAGGGAATACCACAGAAAACAAAAATAGATTGTCTGGAGTGGGAAAGGAACTGACCCACCACACCACATCCAGAAGGAAGCTGAAACAAAAGAAGGAGAAAGGACATAGTGGAGTACACCTGGGTCCACCAAGCCCAAAGTCGATAGACCAGCTAGAAGAGCCCATCATACAGAGAGGACCATTCAGCTGACCACACTACGAGATATGACATCCTGCACCAACACATGGCCCTACACGGGACAGCACCTGAGACACAATGGGGGATGGGCAACTGAGCTGACCCCGCCACACTGAGGCAAACACTGGGGACATGCAGTGGAGCAGCGGAGGAAGCAGAGCAAAGGGAGCCCGAGGGAGTAGAAAGGATGGTCTTCTGGGCCAGGACGTGGCGCCTCACAAGCTACACCTAGAAAACACTCCTAAAGGCCAATGAAAGGACCTTGAACTACTAGCAATTTTTTCTTTTAATATTTGCTATCTTTTTGTTTAGTCTTTTTAAATTTGTTTTGTTTTTTTACCCAGTAAATTTTGTATGCTAGTGGCTTTTCTGCTTATCAGCGTGTCGATGTTGCTTCTGTCAAAGCCATGTTCTTATGGGCCACTTGGGCGCAGTCAAAGTCATATCCATTTGTATGCACGTATTACTATGTCAGCAGGTCCACCTAGACAAGATAGGCTGGACAAATAATGAGAGAAGAAAACAACAGGACCAACGGTCCTGGAGGGACATGAGAGCGTGGGAGGTAGGGGAAGGGAGGAGGTGTCGCCCAACACAGGGACAAGGGAACAGCGAATGGTTCAAAACCAGAGGAGGGAGGGGAGGGGAGGACTGGAAGGGAGTGACCAAGAGCAAGGTAACTGAGAGGAACTACTGAATCCAGAATGAAGGCTAAACATGGTAATGGGTCGGGAGGAAAGCGAAAGGAAATAGAGGAAAGGAGTAGGAGGCAAAGTGCATACAGAGAAGCCTAAATACAGACATGTACATATGTAAACATATTTATGATTATGGGGGCAATAGATTTATATGCATATATTTATAGGTTCAGTAGTAGGGTAGCAGATGGACATTGGGTCTCCTCATGCATAATCCCCCAATACAATAGCACCTCACCCTGCTAAGCAGCCATTGCAGGATACCCATCTTCCCGACATGATCACTGAAGACAGCCGTGTGTGTAAGCAAATGTGGTGAAGAAAGCTGATGGTGCCCGGCTTATCAAAAAAAGATATAGCGTCTGGGGTCTTAAAGGCTTGAAGGCAAATAAGCGGCCATCTAGCTCAGAAGCAACAAAGCCCACAGAGAAGAAGCACACGGCCTAAGCGAATACAAGGTGTTGAATGGACCATGTAGCAGATACAAAGGAACAAAATCAATCATTGTGTGATCACCTCTCTCACATAATGGCTGAAGACGAAAGTGTGCATAAGCAAGTGTGGTGAAGAAGGCGGATGGTGCCCGGCTACTGAGAGATATAGCGTCTGGGGACTTAAAGGCTTGAATGCAAACAAGCGGCCATCTAGCCCAGAAGCAACCGAGCCCACACGGAAGCAGCACACCAACATAGGTGATCATGAAGGACAGAGGAGACCAGGTCTCCAACATCAAAGGTGGGGTGGTGGTGAGAATCACATCACCGTGAAAGAGGGGGAGTGCATGATGGGGACCCAACGCCCACCTGTAGACAGCTGGACACCCCTTCCAGAGGGGTAGTGAGGAGGAGATGGGCCACTCAGGGTTCAGTGTAGCAACAATGAAACTCAAAACCTTCCTCTAGTTCCTGAACGCTTCCTCCCCTCCCAATCATCATGACCCTAATCCTACCTTGCCTTGTGGACCTGGTTATACCAGAGGATGTACAGCGGTGCAGTGGGGATCTGGAGGCACAGGGAATCTAGGACAGACGAACCCCTCAACACCAGCTGTGGGAGTGGCGACACCAGGAGGGAAGGGCATGTAGAAAGGGAGAACCGATCTCAGAGATCTATGTGTAACCTCCTCTCTGGGAGATTGGCAAGGGGGAGGCGGGTGAGGGGAGACGCCGGGGAGTGTAAGATAAGATGTAATAATTATTTATAAATTATCAAGGGACCAGGGGTGGGATCGGGGAGGGAGGGGGATGGGGAAAAAAAAAGGGAAACCGAGCTGATTCCAGGAACCCAAGTGGAAGGTGAATTATGAGAGTGATGAGTGCAACGAATGTATAAGGGTGCTTTGCTCAATTGATGTATGTACAGATTGTGATAAGAGCCTTATGAGCCCCAATAAAACGATTAAAATAAATACATAAATAATGAAAGAAAAAAAAAAAGAAATGTATTGGCCTTAGGGGAGGGGCAAAGAGGGCTGGATTGAGAAAGTCTGTGGCATCCAGTTCTGACTTGACTTTTGGATCCAGAATCTTTCAGGAGTCATGGCCTTGCCCTCCAGCCAGAACTTCCAATAACCGTCTTCTCAGAGCCTTGTTAAATTCTCATAATACGTTACACCTGCTATCCTGTGAGCAGCTACCAAACCCAGGCACTTTTTTCTTTCTTTTTTTTTTTTTAAACAGGAACAATAAAGTTTATTGAACCGTAGCTTAGTACAGGCGCTGGGGTTTCCCCACGGTGCTCTTAATGTACAAAGCACGGATATTCTGCCAATTCTTCTTCAGCAGCGAAACCAAAAAGTTGACAGCCAGGTGGATGTTGTACACGAGTTCATCATCTGTCATCTTCACATGGCCAACTGCCACTGCCAGACACAGCACCTTCTTCATCTGGAACTTGACGGTGGACTTCACCTCGTCGACCTTGGCCACCATGTTCTCATTGTGGGTCAGCAGGGAAGGGAATTTCCCGGCCTTGTTCAGGCCCGGGCCCAGAATTCGAGGAATCTGCTTGATCAGGGTCTCTGAGGCCAAAAAGGCATCATACTTCTTGACCAGCTTTCTGACCAACTTCTTATTCTTGTTGAGCTTCTTGAGCGCCTCGATGTCCATGTGAGGGATCTCCACGGCCTTCGCTTGTCACAGTGCTGCTGGTCCCCAAGGACACACACTGAGAACTTGGGGCACGGGGTGGACTTAAGCCTGACGGTGCCAGAGAAGCATTTGTCCTTCTGAGGGTCGTAGTTCTTCAGGCTGATCTGCAGCTCCACCGTCTCCAAAAACTTCCGGCGCTTGCGCTGCTTCCTGTGCAGGACTTCCCGCACCGCCTCGTAGAGGGTGTCGCGAGAGACTTTGGTACTCATGGTTCCTAGCGCTGCGGCAACCGGAAAAGAGACCCAGGCACCTTTTTCAAAGACAAGCTCACTCTCTCTACCCTTAAGAGCAGGTAGTTTTTGGATGATGGATATGAGATACCACAGAAGGCAAATCTGTAATCTTCCATGATGCCCAAAACATGCTGTCACAACCAGGACCCATGACAATCCCTCAGTTTCCTAAATTGCTTCACTGTTGCTTTTTAATTAATATATGACATTAACTTGTCATATATTGATAACAGGGAGGACCCTGAACTAGATGAATAAATTAAAGCTCTCCTCATCCTGTGCTTTTATATGAATGTGTTAATTATTTTTGTCATTAGGGAGAATGATGGAGGGATGGAGCAATACCAAACGGAGTTTGACAAAGTGTTGTGTTTGCTGCGGGAAACATGGTGCGTGTCAGATACAATCCGTCACCCAGTGAGTCTGCAATTAACACCAAGGGACCAAGGTAGGATTCCCGGTAATAAATAGCCTTCCTCCCAGATGATAGTAGAGACCCAGCAGGACCCACTGTTGTGTTGTAGCAGTTGTACACGGGACCTTATGGGAGACAGAGCTGGTGTTTGAAATGAGTTTTGTTTGTCCCCAGTTGGCTCAGATTTGTTTTTTAGATAGCATAATCACTAACATTTAAACACAGGGTGATGTCACGTAACAATCTGCAGCTTCTGAGAAATGGAGAGGCCCGACTTTGCTGGTTGACAATGCACCTCTGGAAGACAAGGGGGACCACAGAGGGACTGGGGGGGGGCAGGCAGATGTGGTGATCGGAGTTTGGAATCCTTGTTTTCCACGTAGAGGTGGCAAGGAGTTCAAGGGTTCAGAAATTGAGGAGGGAAGTTCCAGAAGACAAGTCTGTGTGGTCCATAATAAACCAATATAGGGGTTGAGATTTCAATCCGTTGGCTATTTATTTTGTGCCTGGTAGCCAACCAGCCCAGAATTCCTGACCTCGCCGACCGTGTGAAACAAGGACCATTCCAGAATTACATAGAAGCAAGCATGGAAGCAAGGGCATCCACCACCCTGAATGCGTAGGGGTCAGGAACCAAGTGCTTTCTGTAGAACAGCCCCAGAAGGCAGACCTTTGGCTGGAAAACCTGTTAGGGAGCTAGCATAGGGACTGGCAGGCCCATTACACAAGCTCAGAGGTCTGAGCTACCGGCTCATGAAGTAGAGGCTCACTGCATGCTCAGAAGTTCAGGTTTCCAGCCAGCAGGGGGAGCTATGCCTGGGTGGGCGCTGTACCTACATTGGCTCACCTAGGCCAGGTGAATTCAATTCAACAATACAGCCAATGAGGTCGAACTACGTCATCGACCACGCCTCCCTAACCGCTCATAAAACTCAAGAGGATCCCAAACCAGGCCTCGGCGTGAGCTGTTTCTGGCGTGGAGCCGAGGACCGAGGCACACCTGCCCCAGGTGAGGTCCAACAGAAGCGGTGATGTTCGAACAGAAGCGGTGCTGTGTGACTGGAAGCTATGAGGTAAGCCGGGCCCAGGAGTGGGCCTTCCCATGCTGGTCTCACGGGTTGTGGGCCCCTCTGGGCTCCTTTCACCTCACCACCCTTGGGAGAATTGTTGGGTTGAGTTCACCTGGCCTAGGTGAGCCAATCCAAGTGGCGCCCCACCCAATACGGTGGAGGCCCCTGGGGACGCTTGTAGCGTATTGCCGCAGCCCCAGCCTTTTGTGTCGGTCTTTGCGCCATTTCTTGCTGGTGTCAGTCTTTGCGCCGTTTCCTGCTGGTGTCGGTCTTTGCGCCGTTTCTTGCTGGTGTCGGTCTTTGCGCCGTTTCTTGCTGGTGTCGGTCTTTGCGCCGTTTCTTGCTGGTGTCGGTCTTTGCGCCGTTTCTTGCTGGTGTCGGTCTTTGCGCCGTTTCTTGCTGGTGTCGGACTTTGTGCCGTTTCTTGCTGGTGTCGGTCTTTGCGCCGTTTCTTGCTGGTGTCTGTCTTTGCGCCGTTTCTTGCTGGTGTTGGTCTTTGCGCCGTTTCTTGCTGGTGTGCGGGACTTGATGTGCCTCTCTGTGCCTGCCTTCCCGGGCTGCATTTGGGAGGGGGCTGGGACGCTGCTGCCTGGAGGCTGGGAGGATTTTGACTCCCAAAGCCTTCTCGAGGCTCAGTGTAAAAGTTTATTTGGACTCGAAAACAGAATCAAAGACCCAATTAATTAAGTTTTAGAAGCAGGCTTTATTGCGAACTTGTGGCGGGTTCAGCAACTCAGGGTATTGAGCTATTGAAGCCACGCCAGGGAAAAAATCCTGGCGGCGTTTTTATGCCCACTGCTGGCAGGCACAGCTGGGGAGAATCATAGCTTGGGGGGGGGGGTGGATCTGCGCACACAGGTGCTTCCAAAGGGAGAAGGTCGTTAATCTTACCTACATATGTCAGGGACGCGTGGAGTGACCATATCTTCAGAAAACCTTCTGGCTTTGGGAGGAGCTGGTTCCAGGAATTTGGGGTTGAGCAGAGGAGGGGAGGTCAGTTAGGGGTCAGTCTTGAGAACTAAAATGGAGTCTGTTGTGCCAAGACAGGACGTTTTAGACTGACCCTATAGGGAAAAGGGACAACATTAGTCCATTTCTGTAACTGCTTCCTGTGGGTAGTGGGCGAAGAGCAAGGGGAGGGGCTTTTCCAGGCAGAGTACTGGGAGTTGCGGCCTGGCACAGGGTGGAGAGGTTGTTGTTGCTGGTGGACTGCTATACGGGTGATTTCGCGGAGTCAACTTTGCAGGAGCTGAATGAGACAAGGAGCAATTAAGAGCAAAATTACTACTAAAATTATGGGTTCTAGTATGGGGGCTAGGAAGGAGTACAGAGAAGAGTTCCACCAGGAAGAGGATCCGTCTGTTCTGAATCTGTTGTTTTGCAGCTCACGGTTTAGCTTGTTGAGGGTCTGGACTCTAGTTTCCACAATTCCCAGCTTATTGATGTAATAACGGCATTCCTCCTGGAGGAATTAGCAGGTTCCTCCTTTTTCAGCAGTGATGAGGTCTAAAGTGCAGCGGCTCTGCAAGGCAACTTGGGCAACAGAGGTTGTTTGTTTCTGCAGGGAGGCTAGAGATTTGGCAGAGGCATCAACTGCCAGCTGGAAGCGTGTGGATAACTTGTCTGCTGTGGTGATAGAGGTTCTAAGGGTCCCGCCGCTGAGTCCTACTGCACCTGCTGCTGAGGCTAAGGAGATTCTCACTGCTATCGGAAGAAAAACTGCTCTTTTAGTTTGGCGACTGTATACCTGGATGTATTTGTCCTGGACCTCAGCCGGAGTGTATGTAGTGAGCTGCGGAACCAGAGTGACGGGCAGGCACAAAAGGGTAAGGTAGAACTGATGTTTAAATGCTTAGTGTATAGTTGCACCAAAAGAAAATTTTTTTCTGGCGCTGTTAGTGGTTTGGAGGGGATTTGGGTGACATTACATGTCTGTGTCGATGGATTGGAGTAGCAAAAGGGCACTTGAGTGTTTTCTGGTTGGATGTACAGAGGAATATTGGGGATGGTTATGGGTTTTGTGGTCTTTACGTTGGATGAAAATGACAGGGCAGGACCTGGTACTGCTACCAGAGGAGGGCGTTCTAGGGCTGCACACATGCAGCAGGTGGAGAGGTTGGCTAGTCCAGCAAAGTGGCGATGGCCAGTCCCTGCTGTAGCAGGGTAAGCTGGGAGAAGGGAGACTCAGAAGGTTTAGAAATTTGCTTAGTGAGTTGAAGGTCTTGGATCTGAATATTACAGTGGATGGTGGATTGGACCTGGAGTAGCGACCTCCATACATAGAGTTTGGCGTCTGGAAATTTCTCTCGGCGAGTGGCGTACCACGCTCCTGGAACCAGAGGTGTCCAGCGGCTATCCCAGGGGTCTGGGATTGTGAGAGTGTATTTAGATTTATGGTAGTAGAATCATCCCTGGGGACAAAGGGAAAGGTAAAGTATCTGGCAGGAAGACCAAGGACACCCTACATTTTTCTGTATTCACCTTTTTGCACATTGGGTAGTTGCCTTCTGGTCATACAGGTAGCAAATAATGGGATCAGCTTTTCCTTGATGCCGCTTAAAGTCAGTGAAATTTAAGTATATGGGTGTTCTGCACCCTGTGGGTGGGCAGTCAGCGGTGGCCAGCAAATAATCATAATGCTTAGTGCGGGCGTAATTGGTATAGTTTTCAGTCAAGTAAAATCGCTAGCAAAAGGGGAAATTATGTTAGGTTTAGCTGGCTGGCTTGGTGAGGCGAGTGAGGCGGAGAGACATAGGACCACTAGACTGAGTCAGACCACTGGGAGCCATGGTCAGAGTTCACTGCTGCCTTGACTCGGGACAAATGTACCCAGGAATCTATTCCAAGACCCTTGACTGCCAAGGGAGTAGTGAGCACTACGGTGTAAGGGCCTTCCCACCGGGGTGCTAAGGGTCTGGGTGCTAGGGATTTAATTAACACAGCATTTCCAGGATGCACTGGTTTTTGGTGATCAGCAGAGGTCGGAGATGGTTCAGGGATGGGGGAGTTTTCGTGTTGTCTAAGAAGGTTGCGGAGCAAGGACAAGTATGGAAGGTACGAAGCTAGCAGAGGGCAATCAGTTGCAGGAAGAGGCGAGAAAAGAAAAGGTTGTCCGTAGAGTATTTTGATCATGGCTGGGGAGGATCTGCGCACATAGGTGCTTCAGAGGGGTCGTTAATCTTATCTATATGTGAGGGAGGGGTGGAGTGACCATATATTCAGAAAACATTCTGGCTTTGGGACGAGCTGGTTCCAGGAATTTGGGGTAGAGCAGGGGAGGGGAGGTCGGTTAGGGGTCAGTCTTGAGAGCTAAGATGGAGGTGCAGGCCTCAAAATGGAGTCTGTTGCACCAAGACTGGGACACAGTGGTGTGCTGCGGCTCCGCCAATCAGGATGGCTGGGAGCGCCCACATCTACCCTGTTGGTTTGGGCCGGTCTCTGGCTGGGTGGTTGGCTCCAGGCTGGCTTTCGGCTAGGCCACAATCTGCGGCTTCCATTTTCCCAGCCACATGACTCCACTCCCAGGCAGAATGGCGCCACCTGTGTCTGTTGTAGCTACTGTCTCTTCCCAGAAAGAAAGCCACCCAGACCGCGGGCAAGTTCAACAGAACAAGTTTTATTTTCTGCGCAGAGACTGTCAGCTCTCTTGAGAGGAGACTGAGTGGCCCCCAGTCTAATTTTCCAAAGGTTTTTATACTTTTGCAATGTGCAGGTATGCAAGCAGGTAGAGAAGCAGGGTGTTGCAGTTAGCCATTCTTAGTTGAACATTACCTGCTCTGGTCTTTCCTTCCGTACGTTCCCTTGGGCTACGTCTGCACAGCCTACCTCCCCAATATCAGCTAGTTCGTTGACAGTTCATAGCTAGTTTATTTACTGTTCATAATGGCTTCTATCAGCTCAAAATGACTTCTCTTGTCAAGGCTGTTTAAGCTTTGCCCAGAGCTGCTACATTCCCTCCTCTTCTTAGCCGAGTTCAAATCATTGAATCTGCGGTAGCCAGCCCAGTGTATGGTGGGCTCAGCACTAAGAGTTTTATGGTTTGTACTTTCTGTTTGAGGACTGCCACTAGCTTATTGGTTATTATTGGTCCAAACGTGAGGTTTAGCAGGAGGAGGATTAGGGATCCGGCTAGGGGCGTTACTAGGGTGGTTCGCCAGGTTGCCCAATTAAGTAGCTTTTCAAACCAATTGGTTTCTTCATTTCTTTTCTTGACTCTTTCCTCTAATCTTTTCCTAACCAGGGCTAAACTATCTTTAATGATTCCTGAATGGTTTGCATAAAACAAGTTTCTCCTAATGCCATGCACAACACTCCTTGTTTCAAAAGGAGCAAGTCAAGCCCTCGGCAGTTTGGCAACACACTTCTACAAGGGAGTCTAAGGATCTTTCTAAATGGGAAACATGGTATTTTTATCCCTGTACATCTAAAGCAATTTGCTGACTAAGAGTCTGATAGTTTAAGTTTCCTTGTATTAAAGCAACTGACCCGACTGCAGCTAATCCCATAATCCCAAGCCCCGTTAACAGTGGGACTGACATTGGGGCTCTTTTAGCTCATCCAGAAATTCCAAAGTTATCCCTACCTCCTTCACCAGAACACAGGTACACTTGAGGAATAACATGCACTAGGACACAAATACCCGGGTCTGCTGCTAATACTGGGGAAAGGAGACAGGGTGCTAGTCCTGTGGAACAAGTAAAGCAAGTACCCGTTGGGGCAGATAACAAATAAGGATCACCATTTGGTTCAATAGGAACAGCTTGAAGGCAAAAATCTTGATATTTTGATATATTAAAGGGATAATTAGATGAATAAAAACAGTCTTCGCCCTTGGTAATCTTTTAAAGTGAGCTAGAGTTGAGTCCACTCTAACCTCACCTACAGACTGCTGCTTCGTGTAATCCTTCTTACTAACATTTCTAATTGGATTACGCTCTGCACCAATAGTGCTATTTGTAGCTGTGCCTACCGAGTAAGGGGGAGCAGGGTTCAGACAAAGCCAACAATCAGTTGCGAGGTTAGGATTTGAGTTCATAAATTGGAATACAGCATCCAGAGTATCAAACACAGAACCTTGAGGTGGCTCCTGAATGGGAAGGGCCCTTTGAGTTGGGCTGGCAGTGAACGGGAAAGTTACTGAAGAGTCTGGAGGGTGCGGCAAAGGAATCTTAATGACACCCAGCTGTGGCTCTTCAGGATTTATCACCAGGTTTGGGCCTATTTATGGACAGGAAGTTGCCATATTTTACTTTGCTGCATAGTAAAGGTTGTCCCGGGATCTCTATCATTTACATAATACTGAATTCCCCATGTGTTCCCAGTGAACCCAATAACGCTTGAATCCAGTTCTTATTGGGTTACATTTGGAAACCATACACGTGGTGGGATCAAACCCCTCCGACTTGAGTCCCATTCTTGTAAAAACAATAGGGTCGTCTTTAACAAGTTTCCACCCTGAAGATGATAGTTTCACAACCCTAAGCTGCACAATGGCAATGTCCCTCCCCTTGGCAGTTAGGGAGCCCATGAGCCGGGCATCTATAGAAATGGTGTGTTTGGAGCCTTCTTTCTATAGAGGGTATTCCGCACCCATAGGACGGGATTCCGGTTATGGGCCCCATTGTGCCCTTTACCTTTAAAGGATCCGGAATGCCAGCTCTTTCCTAGCAAATCAAACAAATCAAAGCGGAAACGGGGGTCAGACCCAGTGTAAGAAGTTACATATTCACTGTTGGAGGTTCGAGTAGCAGTCCACAGATGTGTTTGTGGTTGGGCGAAATGGCGGGTGCTGTCAGCAATGCTCAGACAAAAACAATTAAGTTCTGTAAAGCCTTAATTTTGAGGGTTTTTCTGTCTTTCTGAGTGTTCATCTTTTCAGGATATGCTCAGGGAGGGCTTTTTTTGACTTGTGACTGATGAATCCACGGCCCCTTCCCCACTACTTTAATAGCAGTTGGTGTTATAAGTATCACCTAGTATGGGCCAGTCCCCCTAGGTTCTAAGGTCTCGGGTCAGTGCTTCTTTACCCACGTTCAGTCTCCAGGTTGCAAGTTGTGGGCTGCCTCTTCACCTTTCCCTTGGTTGGGCCCAAAATGAAGGTGTCGGAACAGATGATTTGTCTCACCTGCTGGACAGCCTGCAGGCACTTCATGAAGGAACAAGTAGTGACTTCCATTACTTCTACTTCCTTCAGTCTTGGGAGAATTGGGGAAGGTCTGCCAAACTTAAATTCAAACGGGGTCGTGCTTTTCACATAGGGAGTGCATCGGACTCGAAGTAGGGCAAAAGGTAAAGAAAGGATCAATCCAGTTCTCGCCAGTTTCTAAATGCAACTTAACTAACAATTCCTTTAGGGTTCTGTTTATTCTTTCTACTTGCCTTGAACTTTGGGGCCTATAAGCCCAGTAGAGCTTCCAGTTAATATTTAGAAGCATTGCTAATACTTTAGTAATTTGAGCAATGAATACTGGGCCATTGTTGGACCCCAAGGTGGTGGGAAGCCAAATCTAGGGACAATTTTAGTTACTAATAATTTACACCCAGTGGCAGAAGTGTCCTTCTTTGTTGGGAAGGCTCCCACCCATCCAAAATAGGTGTCCACTAGCACCAGCAAATACCCGTAGCCATACTTTCTAAGTTTGATATCCATAAAGTCCACCTCCCAGAATTCTCCAGGAGTACTACCTCGAGCTTGTGGTTGGGGTTGCTCCTTTTCTTTTCTAGGGATGTTTCCCCGAGCGAGCACAGTGCAAGCAACAGTGGTGTCATCTGCCACCCAGTGTCCAAGCCTGGGTATGTAAAAGTACCTGAGGAGCAACTGAGACCATTTAGAGGATCCTGAGTGCATACCTTCATGTAGTCCTTGAATCAGATCTCTCCCAGAGCTTCTGGCATGAATCTTCTTCCATCAGGATGGAGCAGCCACCTGGATGCTCCGAGTTTCTTTGGCAGCCCAGCTCTTGGCTTACCTTTAGATCATTTTCCGAGTATGTAGGTTGTGGCAGTAACACTTGGGATGGCATGGTCATGGCCATTACCTTGGGGATTTGTGGTATAATCCTGGCATTCGAGATCCACCGGTCCAGGGGACTTGTTAGGAGGGGCTCAACCATAGGTCCCCCTACCCCAGCAATATCCTGCCCCAGTGTAAGCTTCCTAGCTTCTATAACTAGGATGGCCGTGGCAGCCTCAGCTCGCATGCAGCTCGGCCATCCTGCAGTTACAGAGTCTAGTGTGATTGAAAGATCGGCCACAGGTCTCTTTCATGGCTGCAAGTTCTGAGTTAGCATTCCTTTTGCTGTGCCCCTGGCCTCATAGACAATTGGAAGGGATTTTCTATGTCTGGAAGGGGAAGAGAGGGTGCCCATATGAACGACGTTTTTAAGGATTCAAAGGCTTGCTGTTCTACTTCAGTCCATTGAAGTTTTTTCCTTTCCCCAGTACTTGCATATAGGAGTTTGGCTAATCCCTCAAATCCCAAATTCCACAATGGACAGTACCCCACAAATCCTAGAAACTCTCACACCTGCCTCTTAGTCTCAGGGACTGGGATTTTGAGGATCACCTCAGTGCGGCTGGGGGACAAGGTCTGTTTTCCCTCCTCCAGTTGGTAGCCTAGGTATACAGTTTTATTGACACACAGTTGAGCCTCTCTTGCAGATTACCTGGACCCCAATTGGCCAAGGACTATTAACAGGTCCTCGGTAGCACTTGGGCATTCCTCCAGGGTTTCGGAGGCCAGGAGGAGGTTATCTTCATACTGGAGCAAGGGGGTTTGGGGGTGTTCCTCCTTGTATTCCTGTAAGTCTTCATTGGGTTGACGTACAGAGGACAAGGGTATGGAGAACAAAGCATACTTTAAGTCCAAAACAGTATAACAAATTCAGTTTGATGGGATAGTACTCAGGAGGGTCTCGGAGTTTGGTACCGTGGAGTGGACAGTTTCTACCCTCGCATTTACCTCTCCGAGATCCTGCACCATTTGGAAGTCCTCAGTTCCCGGTTTCGGCATGGGCAGCAGGGGAGCGTTCCATGTGGACTTGCAGGGCACCAAAATGCCTGTCCTCTTTAGTCTGCATATGTGAACAGCAATACCCACCTGTGCTTTCCAGGGAGTAGGGTTTTGCTTGACACTCACCAGTGTGGCTGAGCTCAGAAGTTGTACGACCGCAGGCACCTGATGTTCAGCAAGGTCTGGCAGGTTGTTCTCTGCCCAAACAAAAGGAATATCTTTTAGCCATTTATCAAGAAGTTCCTTTGAGGAGGTTTCTTCTGCTCTTTGATAAAACACATATCCCTCTGGCAGTGGAGCGGTGAGCAAAACCTTTGCCTTTTCAAGTTCAAGGGTTAAGGTGGTTGCAGCAGATGAGAAAGTAATCATGGCCACCATTTATCGTAATAAATCCCGACCAATTAGGGGAAAGGGGCCCTGAGGCATTACCAGGAAGGAGTGTGGAACTGTCTCTTGTGCTAAATCTGTTATTCTGGCCGTTGTCCATGGGTATGCTTGGGTCTGCCATGTGGCACCTGTAATTAAAATCTTTCCTTTTGACAATGCACCTGTAGTCTTTTCCAAAACCAAGAAGGTGGCCCCTGTGTCCACCAAGAAATTTACTGGCTGGCCCCCTTTTTGGAGTGTTAGCGTGGGATCCTGGAGGCCAAGTGAAACAGCCCTGACACCTTCATTCAGCTTCTTCAAGCATTATTGTCTCCTGCTTGGGTCTTTCTAGGTGTGAATGAGGCCCGTCCTCTCTAGTGGAGGGTCGTGCACCTCTCCTGGCGTTTTCAAGGGACTGATGTTTCCAATGTCCTTCTTTCCTGCAGTAGGCACATTGATCCTTCTTCGGGGCTTGGTGGTGCCCACAGGTTAGTCTCTCCGTGAGTGGGCCATGCTCTCCTTTTCCTGAGCCTCTGGGGTCTCTCATGGCAATTACTAGTATTTTAGCTAGTTTCTTTGTCTCTGTTGTTATACACTCAATGAGCCACTTCTACCAAATCACTAGGATTTTTCCCTTCAAACCCTTCCCACTTCTTTTTCATGTCTGAGGCAGACTGACTGAATAATACAGGCAATACTTACTTCCCTCCTGTTCTCAGGGGGCTTTCAGGTCAATAGGGGTATAAAGCCCGTAGGCGTCCATCAGCCACTCTAAAAAGGCAGGCGGACATTCTCTTGTAGGAGCCTGAGAATTCTCACTGACCTTAGATAAATTTATAGGCTTCCTAGTGGTTAAGCGGAGGCCCTGCAAGAGCAACTGGTGATATCTGCTTAAGCCCTCTGGGCCTTGCTAGGAGTTTGGATCCCACATTGGTTGTGCAGTGGGGAAAAAAATTTCTCTCAAGTGGGGAGTGCCCGCTGGCTGACCATTAGGTCCATTGACTGCCTTCTGGGCCTCTCTGGAAGGGGTCCCATTCCTCTGATATGAACAGCACCTGGAGAAGTTGCAGGAAATCACCTCAGGTGGGCTGATGAGTATGGAAAACCATATCTAGCAAAGAAATCAGACCTTATGGTTTGTCAGAAAAAAGGGGTTTTGTTGGTTCCAATTATACAAACCCCTGGAACAAAAGGGAACATATACTGAAAAAGGGATTCGGGAGTCTTCCCAGGTTTGGGGGCTGCTTGCCTTAAGGGGAGAATGGCTGCTGCTGAGTGATCTTTCTCTGGGGGTTGTTAAGACATGCCTGCCCTAGTGTATTTGTTGTGGGGTGGGGGGGCTCAAAAAGAGGCTGTGAGTATTCCTCTCTCCGGCCCCTTGGGAACCTGATAGGGTGGCAGCGGCACCAAGGGTCGGAAGCCAGCTCTCCTGCTCCCAGAGTCCTCTTGCAAAATGGGATAAATCAGACAGGTAGGGAAAGGGGGAAGGGAGGGGGGAGGGACAGGGACAGCCTCCACCTTGGTGGTTTTAGGAACTTGGACAGGTTGTTTTTCCGGTCCTGCCATGTTTACTGAAATCTTGGAAACAAGAACTCTTTATGTTGGGGGAGGAAGTAAGTCTTTTATATATGTTGGCTTCTTAGTGGCAATGTCAATCCACACATGAATTTAAGGGATCAGATCAGGATGTCCTGGTTCCCCTTTCTAAGCAGGCTCCGACAGTGGCACTCGGATCTCGGTGCACCTCGAAATGTTGTAGCTACTGTCCATTCCCAGAAAGAAAGCATCTCCGACCACCGGCAAGTTCAACAGAAAAAGTTTTATTTTCTGCACAGGGTCTGTCAGCCCTCTTGAGAGGAGACTGAGCAGCCCCCAGTTGAATTTTCCAAAGGTTTTTATACTTGTGCAATGTGCAGGTGTGCAAGCAGGCAGAGTAGAGAAGTGGGGTGTTGCGGTTAGCCATTCTTAGTTGAACAAAAACTGCTCTTGTTCTCAAAAGCCTTCTGAACATCCATTTCCTTTGGGACATTCCCTTGGGCTACGTCTGCACGGCCTACCACCCCAATATCAGCTAGTTCATTGACAGTTCATAGCTACTTTATTTACCTTTCATGGTGGCTTCTGTCAGTTCAGAATGGCTTCACCATTATCAAGGCTCTTTATGGTTTTCCCAGAGAACCTACATAGCCGCCATGGGGAAACAGGGCCTATGACCCTGGCCAAAATGGTGCCCACCAGTCCAAACACGTGGAAGGGCACTGCCTCGGGAGCTGGTTGATTTAGGCCTGGGAGATAGCCCTGCCTTGTCCCGGCAGCCAAATGTTTCCCTTTTACCCTCCGTTCCCTTTGCCTTTCTCCTGGTTTTTAAAACAAGCTGCTTGAGCCCTATAACACTGAGCAGGACTTTTTTGTAACATTTAATTAAAATGTATCTGGCACCAAAATTATATATTATAAATATGACAATTTGGTTATATTTTTGAAAATTTGTACTTTTAAAATATACTTTGGTTGTTATATATATTGATAACAATGAAAGTAAAGAATAAAAACAAAAAAAATATTATTTCCTGCATTGAAAACTTCAGGTGTTCTAGGGTTAGTGTTCTAACCAGTGTAGGTTTGTTCCTTGTTACTGGCTGGTTTTCCGTTGCTCAGTCTTAAGACAAAGGCGTTCGGAAGCCTAGCCTGGGTAACCCTTACTTTTCGGCTTTCAGTGGTGTTTCTTCACGCACTTTTGGGGACAGCTCTTAATATAGCTCAGCTGCCATGATGTTCCAGCCAGAAATTCCAATTTTCCTAAAGGTTCCCTGAGCTGCCAGATGCCCCTTCCCTTCAGAGATTTGAGAGTCTGCTCCTGCCAGCAGGCATCTTGGAAGGCTGTGGGGCCATCCCAAGCAGTGGTCCTCCTAGCTTATTGTCTAGAAAATGGTTGGACCTAAAGTCGCCCACAGTGACTGCTCTTTGACCCTTTGTCTATGGTGGGGGCACCTGTCAGAGGCATCAGTTTAATAGCACACCAGGGGTCTGCTCTGAAGCGGGGTTATTGACCTTGAGGCAGCAAGCTCTAAATAGCCTTGTTTTGTGCTTTCGAGATGGGACTTAGCAGCTTCATACTCAGGAATTGCCCCCTTGCATGAATCCTGTCCAATTGGGATAGAGTTGACACAGAGGCTAGACAAACAAAAGCTGATACACTATGCAACTTTATTTGAGAAAGGAGAATGGTGGCCAGAGAATGGCACACTTTTCCTTCCAACCCTGATTCACCTGGAACAGTTCTGTAGAGTGATGGGAAATGGGCGGAGATGCCAGAATTTAGAGCATTTCTCCTTTTGAGGAGCAGTAGAGACCTTCATCCCCAGTGCACACAGGAACCCCTAAGGCAGGCGTCCTCAAACTGTGGCCCGTGGGGCACATGTGGCCTGACGACATTTATTCCACCCTCAGGGTGTTTTTGCTGCCTCTGCCTGTCCTGCTTAGCAGCCGGCTCGTGCAGTGTGCATAGGAACTTGTTCATAGGTTTTTTAAAAACTATAGTCTGACCCTCCAATGATCTGAGGGACAGAACTGGCCCCCTAGGTAAACAGTTTGAGGACCCCTGCCCTAAGGGATCCTGGACTTAGGGGTTACTATTCTCGCAGCCCTGACACACCCCTGATCATTCTACCCATAGTAGAGGCACCAGGGAAATTTGGTCCCTGGGTAATTTACCAGCCTTTTATTCAAATTGAAGCCAAGAAAATTAAAAATGACTTAGGCAGTTACTCTACTTTTGATTACTGTTGACTCCCCCTGTAGTACCCCAATATTACCATTTAACTCTATAACGCTGAGCATATTTCCATAACATATAAAGAAATGTATATATTAATAGATAGATAGATAAACAGACAGATAAATAGATAGATAACTTTGAAAATAAAGAATAAAAACAAAAACATTTTCCCAAAATTGAAAATTGAGCCATTATACGGTTAAAAAGGATGGGTCTTATCAGCAGGTGTAAGACCTTAGGATCATAAATGAAGCAGTGATCCCACTGCACCTAGTAGTGCCCAAACCCTGTGCCCTCCTAGGGAAATTGTGAATGCTTTAATCCCCGTTCCTGTACTTAGAGTGAACAAACACATGCCTGATAATCCTAAGTATACTTATTTCTTGTGACACTCACCTAACTTGAAGGGAACTACCTCCTCCGAATCTTAGACTTGTCTCACTTAAACTCTTCAACCTTTTGTCTTTTTGTTTGTTTTTCCAGAAGTTCTCAGGTTACCAAGGCCTCCAAACCAAGTGTGCCAGCTGTAGGACCACGATTTCCTGAACAACCTCAACTTTATCCATCCTGGGACCTGAGTGGACAATCCCTTCTGAGCCCCATTTGCCCCTTTTGCAGCAGGAAGTACTTAGAGATGTCGTCGCCCAGTACCCCAAAGATTTGGGTCCATACCTCTTCAGGGGGCAAATGTTAGGTAGCTATCCTAGGGACTGGGGTGTCCATTATGCATGCCCAGAGGGCCAAGGTAGCAGCCCAAGAAGGAGTGGCACACTGTGCGTGCTCAGAGGTTCAGGTTTCCGGCCAGGAAGAGGAGGTACACCTGGGTGAGTGCTGCAACTTGATTGACCCACCAATGCCAAGTAAATTAAATTCAGCTGCTGGGGTTGACCAGGGTTGCCCACCATGCCTCCCTAATGCTCATAAAACCCACTTGGATGACAATCAGGCTTCTACATGCATTCTTTCTCACGCAGAGCAGAGGACCAAGGTCTGTCTGTCCCCAGAGAGATCTGACAAACCCAGGAAGGCTCTTTGGAGGCAGCAGAACTGGACATGAATGGCTGGTGGATACTGTTCAGATGCAGGACTTTCTACTTAGAAGGGTCTAATCCAGCCTGAGATGATCCTTGAATGAGTCCTCTGCCCAGATCTTTTTTTTTTTTTAACGTTTTATTAGGGGCTCATACAACACTAAACACATTCTATGCATACATCAGTTGTGTAAAGCACATTTGTACATTCATTTCCCTCATTCTCAAAATATCCACTCTCCACCCAAGCCCATGGCCTCAGCTCCTCATTCCCATCCCCACCCCCCATGTGCGCTACCCCTCACTCATCAATCCTTGGTAATTTACTAATTTTTGTCATATCTTGCACTGTCTGATATCCCCCTTCACCCACTTTTCTGTTGAAGTAAAATGTACATCCTTGTAATCAGTTCCCCGTTTCCAAACTGCCCTCCCGCTTACCCTCTCAGTGTCTTCACTCATAATACTGGTCCTAAAGGACTCATCCACCCTGGATTCCCTGTGTTTCCAGTTGCTATCTGTACCAGTGTACATTATCTGGTCTAGCCAGATTTGTAAGGTAGAATTGGGGTCATGATAATGGGGGGAGAGAAAGCATTTAGCAACTGGAGGAAAGTTGTGTTTCATCATTGCTATCTCGTACCTAGTCTTGGCTCATCTCCTCTCTGAGACCCTTCTGTAAGGTATTGTCCAGTGGTCTGGAAATGGGCTTTGGGTCTCTACCAAGCACTCTTCTCATTCCCAATAAGATGTTTTTGTTCTGATGATGCCTGACACCTGATCCCTTCGAAACCTCGTGATCTCATAGGCTGGTGTGATTATTCCATGTGGGCTTTGTTGCTTCTGAGCTAGGTGGCCGCTTGTTTACATTCAAGCTTTTAAGACCTCAGACGCTATATCTTTTGACAGCTGGGCACCATCAGCTTTGTCTTCAGTGTACCTGTGGGGAAGGTGAGCACCATAGAATGCCAGTTTAATAGAACAAAGTATTCTTGCAATGAGGGAGTATTTGAGTGGAGGCCCAGAGTCCATCTGCTACCTTAATACGAAACCTATAAATATATGGACGTAGGTCTATTTCCCCATGCTCATATATGAATATATTTACATATGGACATACTTTTTAAAAGACCTCTATAACAGGCCCTTGCTTCCTCGCTTGCTCTTCTATTTCCGTTTCATTTTCCTCTTGTGCCCACTGCCATGCTCAGTCTTCCTTTGGGTTTCAGTAATTCTTCTTGGTTCCATTACCCTTGATCCCACCCTACCAGGCCTCCTACATCTACCTCACCACGGATATGCATGACTTCCTGTTCTCTTGTTTCTGGGTTTCTTAACACCGCTTCCTTTACGCCCACCTCCCTCTTTCCCATGCCCCACACCCCAGAAGTGTTGGTCCTGGGTTTTGTCCTCCAGATTGGACATCCAGCCTATCTAATTTAGACAGACCAGAAAAGGTAATAACATGCACAAAACCAAGACAAGCAACCCAAAAAAACCAAGACAACAAAAATCCAATGACACTAAAAGAAAACAAAACTAACCAAGAAAGAAAAGCTCATAGTTAGTACAAGGACTGTGTGGTGAACTTTAGGAGTGTTTTCCAGTCCAGTCTGTTGGGGCACCGAGCCCTGACCACAAAGTCCACCTTTGGTATTCCCCGGGGACTTTGATGCTCCGTTTTCTTTCTCTTCCGCTGCACTCCCTTAGTGTCATGCCTCGATGTAGCAAGATCAGTTCGGGCGCAGTTCCCACACTTTGTCTCCAGTGTTGTCCCCTCTAGGGCAATGGGACTTTGAGGGACGTTTCTCATCGTGGGGCTGCCCATGTGGTCTTTTCTGTGGACTGGCTTCTCTGATTGGGAACATCATCCTCAAGGTATAGTGGGCCAGGATGTGCTCCATTCTCCCCTCCTCCCCCTTGTTCTGCTCTGTGTTCTCTGATCAGATATGTCCCTCTCCGCGAGCTGCAGCTCCGGTGCCATCCTGTGAAATACAATCTTTGGGGGCTGCAAGGAGGTGGGAGGGGGGGCATCAGCTCAGATCTTTTGAGAGTCCAGGAGATATTGACTTCTCGATGGGCACAGTTCTGTGGGGCACCGTGCTCTTGGTCCAGACGCTGGTTGTGAATATGACTTTGTTGTTAACCAGTTTTTGTCTCTGGGTCAACTCCTGTGTGTTTTTGAGGGAGTTTTCTCATCTGGAAAGTAAATGTACTGGATTATCCAGAAGCCCATGTCAGCAAGTTATTGAGAGGGGTTAATCAGAGACTGTTTCATATAGTGTGTATCTGCGCGCTGCATTTGAGACCTGGGGTGGCAATTATGAGCTCAGAATAGAGATGGTGTCCAGTAGGTGACAGACGTGGCTCCATATTGAAACAGGAAGCCCACTGTGGAGATTTGGTCCTTCCGTTGATGGCCACCGGCCACCTAGTCTTCTCCTGCTATAACTGCTTCACTGACTCAGCAGCTGAGCCAGGAGCCAGTGCCATCATAACCAGGTGGCTAACTGGGAGAAAGGGCAGATAGATATTTGTTATCTTGTTGTCTTGGGAAGCCCACCTAACCTCCATGCAAACATTCTGGTGTGAGTTATCTGTGGAAGGAATCATAGGCTCACAGTAATACACATCTTTCTTTTTGTAAATGTGCCCGTATTCCTTTCTGAACCTGAGAAGGTGGCCCCTGTGTCCACCAAGAAATTTACTGCCTGGCCTATATGGAGTGTTAGCCTGGGTATTGGCGGCGAAGTGAAACAGAGCCCTGACCCCTTCATGCAGCTCTTCAAGCCTTATTGTCTCTTGCTTGGTTCTTTCTCGTTGCAGATGAGGCCCGTCCACTCTTGTGGAGGGTCGTGGACCTCTCCTGGGGTTTTCAAGGCACTGATTTTTCCAGTGTCCTTCTTTCCTGCAGTAGGCACATTGATCCTTCCCCATGGCTTGGCAGTGCCCACAGGTTAGTCTCTCCGTGAGTGGGCCATGCTCTCCTTTTCCTGAGTCTCTGGGGTCTCTCATGGCAATTCCTAGTATTTTAGCTAGTTTCCTTGTCTCTGTCGTGCTAGGGTCATCTCGGTTGTTATATACTCAATGAACCACTTGTATCAAATCACTAAGATTTTTCCCTTGAACCCTTCCCACTTCTTTTTCAGGTCTGAGGCAGACTGACTGAGTCATAAAGGCAATATTTATTGCCCTCCTGTTCTCGGGGCCTCCGGGCTGTTAGGGGTATAAAGCCTGTAGGTTTCCATCAACCACTCTAGAAAGGCAGGCGGACATTCTCTTAGCCTGAAAATTCTCACTGACCTTAGATAAATTTATAGGTTTCCTAGCTCTTCCGCAGAGGGTCATGTAAGAGCAATGGGTGATACCTGGTAAAGCCCTCTGGGCCTTGCTAGGAATTGAGATCCCACATTGTTGGTGTAGTGGCCAAAAGAGTTTCTCTCAAGTGGGGAGTGCCCGCTCGCTGACCATCAGGTTCACTGACTGCTTACTGGGCCTCTGTCTGGAAGGGCTGCCCTCCTCCGTTGTGAACAGCACCTGGAGAAGTTGTTGGCAAGCATTCCAGGTGGGCTGATGAGTATGGAAGTCATACCAGTACTAGTGTGTGGGGGGGCTGCTTGTTAAGGGTGGGGGTGAGATTGGGGGGCCGGTGGGGGAGGGAGTGACTCAATAAGGGCCTGTTAGAAGTTTTCTATTTCTGGACCCTAGAAACCTTTTGGGGCGGGGGTTGAAAGAAAGGGTTTGAAGCCAGCTCTCCCACTCCCAGAGTTCTCCTGCAAAATGGGATAAAGCCGATTAGGGGAGAGTGATGGGGAGGGGAGGGGAGGGGAGGGGTGGGGGAGGGATGGGGGAGGGGAGGGGTGATGGAGGGGAGGGGTGGGGGAGGGTGATGGGGAGGGATGGCCTCCACCTATGTGGTTTTGGGAACTTGGACCATTTGTTTTTCCGGTCCTTCCATGTTTCCTGAAACCTTGGAAACAAGGGCCCTTTCTTTGCGGGAGGGAGTAAGTCTTTTATATTTGCAGGCTTCTTAGTGGCAATGTCAGCCCACACTTGAAGTAACGGGATCAGATCGGGATATCCTGGTTCCCTTTAACCATAACTATGAACTCTTAGTAACAGGGGATGGGAAAACTAGTCTTGCGTGGGTCAATCAGGGACTCCTTCTGCCCCATCACTTTTAAACAAATTGTAGAGTCTCCAAGCTTTTGGGTTGAAACCACATCCTCTTGGTGAATGCCGAGAGCAGGGGTCCTCAAACTACAACCTGTGGGCCACATGCAGACAGCCGAGGACGCTGATCCTTTCTGTCGGGTGTATGTGCCCCATTTATTTTTTTTTTGAACTTCAAATCAAGATGTGCAGTGTGCACATGAATTTGTTCGTAATATTTGATTTTTGAAACTATAGTCTTTCCTTCAAAAGGCCTGAGGGATAGTGAACTGGCCCCCTGGGTAAACAGTTTAAGGACCCCTGTCCTAAGGTATCCTGGACTTAGGGGTTATTAATCTCCCAGCCCTGAAACATCCCTGAACATTCTACCCGTTGTAGGAGGCACCATGGGAATTTGGACCCCGGGTAATTTACAAGTCTTTACTCCAATTGAACCCAAGAAAATTCAAAATGGCTTAGGCAGGTACTCTATTTTGGTCACATTTGACTCGTCCTGCACTAGCCCACTATTTCCATTTAACTCTATAACGCGAAGCATGATGTTTTCATAACATTAAAAAATGTATATATTAATACATATATATATATTTATAACTATGAAAGACCACAACAAAAAGAAAATTTTTCCAAAAATTAAAATTGAAGCGTTATAGGGTTAAAAAGAAGGATGGGTCTTATCAGCGGGTCCAAGACCTTAGCATCATAAATGAATCAGTGATCCGACTGCACCTAGTAGTGCCCAAACCTGTGCCCTCCTAGGGGAAAGTGTGAATGCTTTTATCCCTCTTCCTGTACTTCCAATGAACAAACACACATGTCTGGTAATCCTAAGATTATTTTTGTTTCCTGTGACACTCACCTAATTTCAAGGCCACTGCCACCTCACAAGCTTAGCCTTGTCGTAGTCAAACTGTTCACCTTTTAGACCGTTTGTTTTTCTCAGAAGTTATCGGGTGATTAAAGCTTCTGAACCAAGTGTGCCAGGTCCACGACTACCATCTCCTGGACCACCTCAACCTTATCCATCCTGGATAAAGTTGCCCTCAATGGACAACCCCTCCCAGCAGTGTAGGAAGGGTATGGACCCAAAGCCCCACCTCGCCCCTTTTGCCAGCAGGAAGCAGCTAGAGATGTCGTCGCCCAGTACCCCCAAAGATTTGGGTCCATATCTCTTCAGGGGGGCAAATGTTAGGTAGCTATGCTAGGGACTGGGGCATCCGTTATGCATGCCCATAGGGCCAAGATAAGAGCCCAGTTAGGAGAGGCACCCTGTGCATGCTCAGAGGTCCAGATTTCTGGCCATGAAGGGGAGGTCACCTGGGTGGTTCCTGTACCTGGATTGACCAATCTAGGCCATGTAAATTCAATTCAGCCACTGGGGTCGGCCAGACTTGCCCACCACGCCTCCCTACGCTCATAAAACTCTCTTGAGTGCAGACCAGGCTTCTGCATGATTTCTCTCTCACTCAGGAAGGCTCTTTGGAGGCAGCTGTGCTGCACATGAGTGGCTGGTGGATACTGTTCAGATGCATGGCTTTCTGCTTGCAAGGGTTTTTGTCTCAGCTGACTGTAAGGGAGGAGGTAGTACGTCTGGATCACAGAGTATCCATGTCCACAAACGAGGCTGCTCATTCCACAGTCCTGGAAGTGCTTTATGAAAACCCTCTGCTTTGCAATGTCACTCTTTGTAGATTAGAGTGGGAGGGGCTGGGACCAAGGTATGCTGCCTCTTACTCCCAGTTGCAGGTTTCTGGATGCTGATTGTATCTCTTACAGCATCAGTTAGTGGGCTTGTTGTCTGCCTCAGGCTTTGTTCACGGAGATCCTCCAGCTAGTTGGTGGTGTGTGCGCATGAGCAGAGACTTCCTGCCAATCCCCCATGAGTAGTAGAGCTCCCATGGTGTGGACTCCATGAAAGCCTTGCCCCAGGCAGCATGCTTACAAAGGAGGGTGGGCCCTGCAGGACAGAGGACCATTCCCCCTGTGGAATGGCCTCAGAGATCCACCTCCCTCTCTGGCCAGCTGCTGGGGCTGTGGGTCCTAAGCATCATGGCTGACTCAATAATAGACACAGGGTGAGGCGACTCCAGTAGCTGTTTTGACTGGTCTAATCCAGCCTGAGATCATCCTTGCATGAGCCCCTGCCAAGATTATTTTTGTTTCTTTTATGATCTTTTCATTAGTGGCTCCTACAACACTAACCACCATCCATAAATACATCATCTGTTTGAAGCCCATCTGTACATTAATTGCCCTCCTTATTCACAAAATATCCACTCTCCACCCAAGCCCCTGGCCTCAGCTCCTCATTTTTCCCCCCTCAATGCCCGCCACCCATCCCTCATCAATCCTTGGAAATGTACTAATTCTTTTGTCATATTTTCACCCACCTTTCTTTTGAGGTCAATGAAGATCCTTGTAATCGGTTCCCACTTTCCATCCTGCCCTTCCTCCACCCTCCCAGTATCTCCACTCATAACACTGGTAAAGGGCCCATCCACTCTGGATTCCCCGTGTTTGAAATTCCTATCGGTACTAGAATACCTTCTCTAGTTTGGCCAGATTAGTATGGTAGAACTGGGATCATGATAGTGGGGCAAGAGAAAGCATTAAGAACTAGAGGAAAGTTGTGTTTCATCTTTGCTGTCTCATACCCTGTATTCTTTAATCTCCACTCTGAGATCCTTCTGTAAGGGGATGTCCAGTGCACTGCAAATAGGTTTTGGGTCTATACCCGGCAGTCCCCTCTCATTCTCCATGATAAGATTTTTTTGTTCTCATGATACCTGTTGCCTTATCCCTTTAAAACTTTGTGATCACACAGGCTGGTATGCTTTCTCCATGTGGGCTCTGTTGCTTCAGAGCCAGATGGCTGTTTCTTTACCCTCAGGCCTTTAAGACCCCACACGCTATATCTTTAGGTAGCTGGACACCATCGGCTTTCTTCACCACACTTGCTTATGCAGCCACTTTGTGGTCAGTGATTGTGTAGGGAAGGTGAGCATCTTAGAATGCCAATTTAATAGAACAGTGTTATTGCAATGAGGGAGTCCTTGAGCGGAGGCCCTATGTCCATCTGCTACCTTAATACTAAATCTATAAACATATGGACATAGATCTATTTCCCCATGCCCCTTTGTAAATATATGTACATATGTACATGCCTTTATTTAGACGTCTATAACTGGCCCTTGCTTCCCAGCTCACTCTTCTATACTCTTTGATTTTCCTCTTGTGCCCACTGTCATGCTCAGTCTTCCTTTGGGTTTCAGTAATTCCTCTTGGTTACATTACCTTTGATCACGCCCTACCAGGCCTCCTACATCCCCCTCACTATCGTTTTCCATCACTTGTTGTACCCTTGTCTCTGGGTTTCTTTACAGCACTTCCTTTCCCCCCACCGTGCTCACTCCCATGCCCAATGGAAAGGGCCGGTCACATGTTTACTCCTCCAGATTGTTCATCCAGCCTCTCTTAATTAGACAGACCTGTAAAGGTAATAACATGCACAAAACAAGACTGAGCTAAACCAAGCAGCAAAAAGAAAAAAAAACAAACAAAAATGAAAACAAAACCCAACCCAAATCCAATGACACTAAAAGAAAACAACACTAACCAGAAAGAAAAGTACAAGGACTGTGTGGTGAACTTTAGGAGTGTTTTCCAGTCCAGTCTGTGGGGGCACCGAACCCTGACCACAAAGTCCACCTTTGGCATTCCCCGGGGACTTTGATGCTCCGTTTTCTTACTCTTCCGCTGCACTCTCTTAGTGTCATGCATCGAAGTGGCAGGATCAGTTCGGGCGCAGTTCCCACACTGTGTGTCCAGTGTTGTCCCCTCTAAGGCTATGGGTCTTTGAGGGACGTTTCTCATCGTGGGGCTGCCCATGTGGTCTTCTCTGTGGATTGGCTTCTCTGATTGGGAACATCATCCTCAAGGTGTATTGGGCCAGGGTGTGCTCCATTCTCCCCTCCTCCCCCTTGTTCTGCCCTGTGTTCACTGATCAGATATGTCCCTCTCCGCGAGCTGCAGATCCGGTGCCATCCTGTGAAATACAATCTTTTGGGGCTGCAAGGATGTGGGGGGGTGGGTATCAGCTCAGATCTTTTGAGAGTCCAGGAGATATTGACTTCTCGATGGGCACAGTTCTGTGGGGCACCGTGCTCTTGGTCCAGACGCTGGTTGTGAATATGACTTTGTTGTTAACCAGTTGTGTGTCTCTGGGTCAACTCCCGTGTGTTTTTGAGTGAGTTTTCTAATCTGCAAAGTAAATGTACAGGATTATCCAGACTCCCATGTCAGCAAGTTATCGAGAGGGGTTAATCAGAGACTGTTTCATATAGTGTGTACCTGCGCGCCGCATTCTAGACCTGCGATGGCAATTATGAGCTCAGGATAGAGATGGTGTCCAGCAGGTAACATACGTGGCTCCATATTGAAACAGGAAGCCCACTGTGGAGATTTGGTCCTTCTGTTGATGGCCACCGGCCACCTAGTCTTCTCCTGCTATAACTGCTTCACTGGCTCAGCAGCTGAGCCAGAAGCCAGTGATATCATAACCAGGTGGCTAACTGGGCCAAAGGGCTGATAGATATTTGTTATTTTGTTGTCTTGGGAAACCCACCTACCCTCCATGCAAACCTTCTGGTGTGAGTTATCTGTGGAAGGAATCATAGGCTCACAGTAATTCACATCTTTCTTCTTGAAAATGTGCCCATATTCCTTTCTGAACCTGACAAGGTGGCCCCTGTGTCCACCAAGAAATTTACTGCCTGGCCTCCTACTTGGAGAGTTAGCCTGGGCTTTTGGCGGCGAAGTGAAACAGAGCCCTGACCCCTTCATTGAGCTTCTTCAAGCATTATTGTCTCTTGCTTGGGTCTTTCTACGTGCAGATGAGGCCCATCCACTCTAGTGGAGGGTCGTGCACCTCTCCTCGGGTTTTCAAGGCACTGATTTTTCCAGTGTCCTTCTTTCCTGCAGTAGGCACATTGGTCCTTCCCCATGGCTTGGCGGTGCCCACAGGTTAGTCTCTCCGTGAGTGGGCCATGCTCTCCTTTTCCTGAGTCTCTGGGGTCTCTCATGGCAATTCCTAGTATTTTAGCTAGCTTCTTTGTCTCTGTCGTGCTAGGGTCATCTCTGTTGTTATACACTCAATGAGCCACTTGTACCAAATCGCTAAGATTTTTCCCTTCAAACCCTTCCCACTTCTTTGTCATGTCTGAGGCAGACTGACTGAGTAATAAAGGCAATACTTATTGCCCTCCTGTTTTCAGTGCCTCCGGGCCGTTAGGGGTATAAAGCCCGTAGGCTTCCCTCAGCCACTCTAGAAAGGCAGGCGGATATTCTCTTATAGGAACCTGAAAATTCTCACTGACCTTAGATAAATTCATAGGTTTCCTAGCTCTTCTGCAGAGGGTCATGTAAGAGCAATGGTTGATACCTGGTAAAGTCCTCTGGGCCTTGCTAGGAATTGAGATCCCACATTGTTGGTGTAGTGGCCAAAAGAGTTTCTCCCAAGTGGGGAGTGCCCGCTCGCTGACCATCAGGTTCACTGACTGCTTACTGGGCCTCTGTCTGGAAGGGCTACCCTCCTCCGTTGTGAACAGCACCTGGAGAAGTTGTTGGCAAGCATTCCAGGTGGGCTGATGAGTATGGAAGTCATACCAGTACTAGTGTGTGTGGGGGGCTGCTTGTTAGGGGTGGGGGTGAGTTTGGGGGGCCGGCGGGGGAGGGAGTGACTCAATAAGGGCCTGTTAGAAGTTTTCTATTTCTGGACCCTAGAAACCTTATAGGGCGGGGGTTGAAAGAAAGGGTTTGAAGCCAGCTCTCCCACTCCCAGAGTTCTCCTGCAAAATGGGATAAAGCCGATTAGGGGAGAGTGATGGGGAGGGGAGGGGAGGGGAGGTGTGGGGGAGGGGTGAGGGAGGGGAGGGGTGGGGGAGGGTGATGTGGAGGGATGGCCTCCACCTATGTGGTTTTGGGAACTTGGACCGTTTGTTTTTCCGGTCCTTCCATGTTTCCTGAAACCTTGGAAACAAGGGCCCTTTCTTTGCGGGAGGGAGTAAGTCTTTTATATTTGCAGGCTTCTTAGTGGCAATGTCAGCCCACACTTGAAGTAACGGGATCAGATCGGGATATCCTGGTTCCCTTTAAACATAACTATGAACTCTTAGTAATAGGGGGTGGGAAAACTAGTCTTGCGTGGGTCAATCAGGGACTCCTTCTGCCCCATCACTTTTAAACAAATTGTAGAGTCTCCAAGCTTTTGGGTTGAAACCACATCCTCTTGGTGAATGCCGAGAGCAGGGGTCCTCAAACTACAACCTGTGGGCCACATGCAGACAGCCGAGGACGTTGATCCTTTCTGCCGGGTGTATGTGCCCCATTTATTTTTTTTTTGAACTTCAAATCAAGATGTGCAGTGTGCACATGAATTTGTTCGTAATATTTGTTTTTTTAAACTATAGTCTTTCCTTCAAAAGGCCTGAGGGATAGTGAACTGGCCCCCTGGGTAAACAGTTTAAAGACCCCTGCCCTAAGGTATCCTGGACTTAGGGGTTATTAATCTCCCAGCCCTGAAACATCCCTGAACATTCTACCCGTTGTAGGAGGCACCATGGGAATTTGGACCCCGGGTAATTTACAAGCCTTTACTCCAATTGAACCCAAGAAAATTCAAAATGGCTTAGGCAGTTACTCTATTTTGGTCACTTTTGACTCGTCCTGCACTAGCCCATTATTTCCATTTAACTCTATAACGCGAAGCATGATGTTTTCATAACATTAAAAATGTATATATTAATACATATATATATATATATATTTATAACTATGAAAGTCCACAACAAAAAGAAAATTTTTTCCCAAAATTAAAATTGAAGCGTTATAGGGTTAAAAAGAAGGATGGGTCTTATCAGCGGGTCCAAGACCTTAGCATCATAAATGAATCAGTGATCCGACTGCACCTAGTAGTGCCCAAACCTGTGCCCTCCTAGGGGAAAGTGTGAATGCTTTTATCCCTCTTCCTGTACTTCCAATGAACAAACACACATGTCTGGTAATCCTAAGATTATTTTTGTTTCCTGTGACACTCACCTAATTTCAAGGCCACTGCCACCTCACAAGCTTAGCCTTGTCGTAGTCAAACTGTTCACCTTTTAGACCGTTTGTTTTTCTCAGAAGTTATCGGGTGATTAAAGCTTCTGAACCAAGTGTGCCAGGTCCACGACTACCATCTCCTGGACCACCTCAACCTTATCCATCCTGGATAAAGTTGCCCTCAATGGACAACCCCTCCCAGCAGTGTAGGAAGGGTATGGACCCAAAGCCCCACCTCGCCCCTTTTGCCAGCAGGAAGCAGCTAGAGATGTCGTCGCCCAGTACCCCCAAAGATTTGGGTCCATATCTCTTCAGGGGGGCAAATGTTAGGTAGCTATGCTAGGGACTGGGGCATCCGTTATGCATGCCCATAGGGCCAAGATAAGAGCCCAGTTAGGAGAGGCACCCTGTGCATGCTCAGAGGTCCAGATTTCTGGCCATGAAGGGGAGGTCACCTGGGTGGTTCCTGTACCTGGATTGACCAATCTAGGCCATGTAAATTCAATTCAGCCACTGGGGTCGGCCAGACTTGCCCACCACGCCTCCCTACGCTCATAAAACTCTCTTGAGTGCAGACCAGGCTTCTGCATGATTTCTCTCTCACTCAGGAAGGCTCTTTGGAGGCAGCTGTGCTGCACATGAGTGGCTGGTGGATACTGTTCAGATGCATGGCTTTCTGCTTGCAAGGGTTTTTGTCTCAGCTGACTGTAAGGGAGGAGGTAGTACGTCTGGATCACAGAGTATCCATGTCCACAAACGAGGCTGCTCATTCCACAGTCCTGGAAGTGCTTTATGAAAACCCTCTGCTTTGCAATGTCACTCTTTGTAGATTAGAGTGGGAGGGGCTGGGACCAAGGTATGCTGCCTCTTACTCCCAGTTGCAGGTTTCTGGATGCTGATTGTATCTCTTACAGCATCAGTTAGTGGGCTTGTTGTCTGCCTCAGGCTTTGTTCACGGAGATCCTCCAGCTAGTTGGTGGTGTGTGCGCATGAGCAGAGACTTCCTGCCAATCCCCCATGAGTAGTAGAGCTCCCATGGTGTGGACTCCATGAAAGCCTTGCCCCAGGCAGCATGCTTACAAAGGAGGGTGGGCCCTGCAGGACAGAGGACCATTCCCCCTGTGGAATGGCCTCAGAGATCCACCTCCCTCTCTGGCCAGCTGCTGGGGATGTGGGTCCTAAGCATCATGGCTGACTCAATAATAGACACAGGGTGAGGCGACTCCAGTAGCTGTTTTGACTGGTCTAATCCAGCCTGAGATCATCCTTGCATGAGCCCCTGCCAAGATTATTTTTGTTTCTTTTATGATCTTTTCATTAGTGGCTCCTACAACACTAACCACCATCCATAAATACATCATCTGTTTGAAGCCCATCTGTACATTAATTGCCCTCCTTATTCACAAAATATCCACTCTCCACCCAAGCCCCTGGCCTCAGCTCCTCATTTTTCCCCCCTCAATGCCCGCCACCCATCCCTCATCAATCCTTGGAAATGTACTAATTCTTTTGTCATATTTTCACCCACCTTTCTTTTGAGGTCAATGAAGATCCTTGTAATCGGTTCCCACTTTCCATCCTGCCCTTCCTCCACCCTCCCAGTATCTCCACTCATAACACTGGTAAAGGGCCCATCCACTCTGGATTCCCCGTGTTTGAAATTCCTATCGGTACTAGAATACCTTCTCTAGTTTGGCCAGATTAGTATGGTAGAACTGGGATCATGATAGTGGGGCAAGAGAAAGCATTAAGAACTAGAGGAAAGTTGTGTTTCATCTTTGCTGTCTCATACCCTGTATTCTTTAATCTCCACTCTGAGATCCTTCTGTAAGGGGATGTCCAGTGCACTGCAAATAGGTTTTGGGTCTATACCCGGCAGTCCCCTCTCATTCTCCATGATAAGATTTTTTTGTTCTCATGATACCTGTTGCCTTATCCCTTTAAAACTTTGTGATCACACAGGCTGGTATGCTTTCTCCATGTGGGCTCTGTTGCTTCAGAGCCAGATGGCTGTTTCTTTACCCTCAGGCCTTTAAGACCCCACACGCTATATCTTTAGGTAGCTGGACACCATCGGCTTTCTTCACCACATTTGCTTATGCAGCCGCTTTGTGGTCAGTGATTGTGTAGGGAAGGTGAGCATCTTAGAATGCCAATTTAATAGAACAGTGTTATTGCAATGAGGGAGTCCTTGAGCGGAGGCCCTATGTCCATCTGCTACCTTAATACTAAATCTATAAACATATGGACATAGATCTATTTCCCCATGCCCCTTTGTAAATATATGTACATATGTACATGCCTTTATTTAGACGTCTATAACTGGCCCTTGCTTCCCAGCTCACTCTTCTATACTCTTTGATTTTCCTCTTGTGCCCACTGTCATGCTCAGTCTTCCTTTGGGTTTCAGTAATTCCTCTTGGTTACATTACCTTTGATCACGCCCTACCAGGCCTCCTACATCCCCCTCACTATCGTTTTCCATCACTTGTTGTACCCTTGTCTCTGGGTTTCTTTACAGCACTTCCTTTCCCCCCACCGTGCTCACTCCCATGCCCAATGGAAAGGGCCGGTCACATGTTTACTCCTCCAGATTGTTCATCCAGCCTCTCTTAATTAGACAGACCTGTAAAGGTAATAACATGCACAAAACAAGACTGAGCTAAACCAAGCAGCAAAAAGAAAAAAAAAACAAACAAAAATGAAAACAAAACCCAACCCAAATCCAATGACACTAAAAGAAAACAACACTAACCAGAAAGAAAAGTACAAGGACTGTGTGGTGAACTTTAGGAGTGTTTTCCAGTCCAGTCTGTGGGGGCACCGAACCCTGACCACAAAGTCCACCTTTGGCATTCCCCGGGGACTTTGATGCTCCGTTTTCTTACTCTTCCGCTGCACTCTCTTAGTGTCATGCATCGAAGTGGCAGGATCAGTTCGGGCGCAGTTCCCACACTGTGTGTCCAGTGTTGTCCCCTCTAAGGCTATGGGTCTTTGAGGGACGTTTCTCATCGTGGGGCTGCCCATGTGGTCTTCTCTGTGGATTGGCTTCTCTGATTGGGAACATCATCCTCAAGGTGTATTGGGCCAGGGTGTGCTCCATTCTCCCCTCCTCCCCCTTGTTCTGCCCTGTGTTCACTGATCAGATATGTCCCTCTCCGCGAGCTGCAGATCCGGTGCCATCCTGTGAAATACAATCTTTTGGGGCTGCAAGGATGTGGGGGGGTGGGTATCAGCTCAGATCTTTTGAGAGTCCAGGAGATATTGACTTCTCGATGGGCACAGTTCTGTGGGGCACCGTGCTCTTGGTCCAGACGCTGGTTGTGAATATGACTTTGTTGTTAACCAGTTGTGTGTCTCTGGGTCAACTCCCGTGTGTTTTTGAGTGAGTTTTCTAATCTGCAAAGTAAATGTACAGGATTATCCAGACTCCCATGTCAGCAAGTTATCGAGAGGGGTTAATCAGAGACTGTTTCATATAGTGTGTACCTGCGCGCCACATTCTAGACCTGCGATGGCAATTATGAGCTCAGGATAGAGATGGTGTCCAGCAGGTAACATACGTGGCTCCATATTGAAACAGGAAGCCCACTGTGGAGATTTGGTCCTTCTGTTGATGGCCACCGGCCACCTAGTCTTCTCCTGCTATAACTGCTTCACTGGCTCAGCAGCTGAGCCAGAAGCCAGTGATATCATAACCAGGTGGCTAACTGGGCCAAAGGGCTGATAGATATTTGTTATTTTGTTGTCTTGGGAAACCCACCTACCCTCCATGCAAACCTTCTGGTGTGAGTTATCTGTGGAAGGAATCATAGGCTCACAGTAATTCACATCTTTCTTCTTGAAAATGTGCCCATATTCCTTTCTGAACCTGACAAGGTGGCCCCTGTGTCCACCAAGAAATTTACTGCCTGGCCTCCTACTTGGAGAGTTAGCCTGGGCTTTTGGCGGCGAAGTGAAACAGAGCCCTGACCCCTTCATTGAGCTTCTTCAAGCATTATTGTCTCTTGCTTGGGTCTTTCTACGTGCAGATGAGGCCCATCCACTCTAGTGGAGGGTCGTGCACCTCTCCTCGGGTTTTCAAGGCACTGATTTTTCCAGTGTCCTTCTTTCCTGCAGTAGGCACATTGGTCCTTCCCCATGGCTTGGCGGTGCCCACAGGTTAGTCTCTCCGTGAGTGGGCCATGCTCTCCTTTTCCTGAGTCTCTGGGGCCTCTCATGGCAATTCCTAGTATTTTAGCTAGCTTCTTTGTCTCTGTCGTGCTAGGGTCATCTCTGTTGTTATACACTCAATGAGCCACTTGTACCAAATCGCTAAGATTTTTCCCTTCAAACCCTTCCCACTTCTTTGTCATGTCTGAGGCAGACTGACTGAGTAATAAAGGCAATACTTATTGCCCTCCTGTTTTCAGTGCCTCCGGGCCGTTAGGGGTATAAAGCCCGTAGGCTTCCCTCAGCCACTCTAGAAAGGCAGGCGGATATTCTCTTATAGGAACCTGAAAATTCTCACTGACCTTAGATAAATTCATAGGTTTCCTAGCTCTTCTGCAGAGGGTCATGTAAGAGCAATGGTTGATACCTGGTAAAGTCCTCTGGGCCTTGCTAGGAATTGAGATCCCACATTGTTGGTGTAGTGGCCAAAAGAGTTTCTCCCAAGTGGGGAGTGCCCGCTCGCTGACCATCAGGTTCACTGACTGCTTACTGGGCCTCTGTCTGGAAGGGCTACCCTCCTCCGTTGTGAACAGCACCTGGAGAAGTTGTTGGCAAGCATTCCAGGTGGGCTGATGAGTATGGAAGTCATACCAGTACTAGTGTGTGTGGGGGGCTGCTTGTTAGGGGTGGGGGTGAGTTTGGGGGGCCGGTGGGGGAGGGAGTGACTCAATAAGGGCCTGTTAGAAGTTTTCTATTTCTGGACCCTAGAAACCTTATAGGGCGGGGGTTGAAAGAAAGGGTTTGAAGCCAGCTCTCCCACTCCCAGAGTTCTCCTGCAAAATGGGATAAAGCCGATTAGGGGAGAGTGATGGGGAGGGGAGGGGAGGGGAGGTGTGGGGGAGGGGTGAGGGAGGGGAGGGGTGGGGGAGGGTGATGTGGAGGGATGGCCTCCACCTATGTGGTTTTGGGAACTTGGACCGTTTGTTTTTCCGGTCCTTCCATGTTTCCTGAAACCTTGGAAACAAGGGCCCTTTCTTTGCGGGAGGGAGTAAGTCTTTTATATTTGCAGGCTTCTTAGTGGCAATGTCAGCCCACACTTGAAGTAACGGGATCAGATCGGGATATCCTGGTTCCCTTTAAACATAACTATGAACTCTTAGTAATAGGGGGTGGGAAAACTAGTCTTGCGTGGGTCAATCAGGGACTCCTTCTGCCCCATCACTTTTAAACAAATTGTAGAGTCTCCAAGCTTTTGGGTTGAAACCACATCCTCTTGGTGAATGCCGAGAGCAGGGGTCCTCAAACTACAACCTGTGGGCCACATGCAGACAGCCGAGGACGTTGATCCTTTCTGCCGGGTGTATGTGCCCCATTTATTTTTTTTTTGAACTTCAAATCAAGATGTGCAGTGTGCACATGAATTTGTTCGTAATATTTGTTTTTTTAAACTATAGTCTTTCCTTCAAAAGGCCTGAGGGATAGTGAACTGGCCCCCTGGGTAAACAGTTTAAAGACCCCTGCCCTAAGGTATCCTGGACTTAGGGGTTATTAATCTCCCAGCCCTGAAACATCCCTGAACATTCTACCCGTTGTAGGAGGCACCATGGGAATTTGGACCCCGGGTAATTTACAAGCCTTTACTCCAATTGAACCCAAGAAAATTCAAAATGGCTTAGGCAGTTACTCTATTTTGGTCACTTTTGACTCGTCCTGCACTAGCCCATTATTTCCATTTAACTCTATAACGCGAAGCATGATGTTTTCATAACATTAAAAATGTATATATTAATACATATATATATATATATTTATAACTATGAAAGTCCACAACAAAAAGAAAATTTTTTCCCAAAATTAAAATTGAAGCGTTATAGGGTTAAAAAGAAGGATGGGTCTTATCAGCGGGTCCAAGACCTTAGCATCATAAATGAATCAGTGATCCGACTGCACCTAGTAGTGCCCAAACCTGTGCCCTCCTAGGGGAAAGTGTGAATGCTTTTATCCCTCTTCCTGTACTTCCAATGAACAAACACACATGTCTGGTAATCCTAAGATTATTTTTGTTTCCTGTGATACTCACCTAATTTCAAGGCCACTGCCACCTCACAAGCTTAGCCTTGTCGTAGTCAAACTGTTCACCTTTTAGACCGTTTGTTTTTCTCAGAAGTTATCAGGTGATTAAAGCTTCTGAACCAAGTGTGCCAGGTCCACGACTACCATCTCCTGGACCACCTCAACCTTATCCATCCTGGATAAAGTTGCCCTCAATGGACAACCCCTCCCAGCAGTGTAGGAAGGGTATGGACCCAAAGCCCCACCTCGCCCCTTTTGCCAGCAGGAAGCAGCTAGAGATGTCGTCGCCCAGTACCCCCAAAGATTTGGGTCCATATCTCTTCAGGGGGGCAAATGTTAGGTAGCTATGCTAGGGACTGGGGCATCCGTTATGCATGCCCATAGGGCCAAGATAAGAGCCCAGTTAGGAGAGGCACCCTGTGCATGCTCAGAGGTCCAGATTTCTGGCCATGAAGGGGAGGTCACCTGGGTGGTTCCTGTACCTGGATTGACCAATCTAGGCCATGTAAATTCAATTCAGCCACTGGGGTCGGCCAGACTTGCCCACCACGCCTCCCTACGCTCATAAAACTCTCTTGAGTGCAGACCAGGCTTCTGCATGATTTCTCTCTCACTCAGGAAGGCTCTTTGGAGGCAGCTGTGCTGCACATGAGTGGCTGGTGGATACTGTTCAGATGCATGGCTTTCTGCTTGCAAGGGTTTTTGTCTCAGCTGACTGTAAGGGAGGAGGTAGTACGTCTGGATCACAGAGTATCCATGTCCACAAACGAGGCTGCTCATTCCACAGTCCTGGAAGTGCTTTATGAAAACCCTCTGCTTTGCAATGTCATTCTTTGTAGATTAGAGTGGGAGGGGCTGGGACCAAGGTATGCTGCCTCTTACTCCCAGTTGCAGGTTTCTGGATGCTGATTGTATCTCTTACAGCATCAGTTAGTGGGCTTGTTGTCTGCCTCAGGCTTTGTTCACGGAGATCCTCCAGCTAGTTGGTGGTGTGTGCGCATGAGCAGAGACTTCCTGCCAATCCCCCATGAGTAGTAGAGCTCCCATGGTGTGGACTCCATGAAAGCCTTGCCCCAGGCAGCATGCTTACAAAGGAGGGTGGGCCCTGCAGGACAGAGGACCATTCCCCCTGTGGAATGGCCTCAGAGATCCACCTCCCTCTCTGGCCAGCTGCTGGGGCTGTGGGTCCTAAGCATCATGGCTGACTCAATAATAGACACAGGGTGAGGCGACTCCAGTAGCTGTTTTGACTGGTCTAATCCAGCCTGAGATCATCCTTGCATGAGCCCCTGCCAAGATTATTTTTGTTTCTTTTATGATCTTTTCATTAGTGGCTCCTACAACACTAACCACCATCCATAAATACATCATCTGTTTGAAGCCCATCTGTACATTAATTGCCCTCCTTATTCACAAAATATCCACTCTCCACCCAAGCCCCTGGCCTCAGCTCCTCATTTTTCCCCCCTCAATGCCCGCCACCCATCCCTCATCAATCCTTGGAAATGTACTAATTCTTTTGTCATATTTTCACCCACCTTTCTTTTGAGGTCAATGAAGATCCTTGTAATCGGTTCCCACTTTCCATCCTGCCCTTCCTCCACCCTCCCAGTATCTCCACTCATAACACTGGTAAAGGGCCCATCCACTCTGGATTCCCCGTGTTTGAAATTCCTATCGGTACTAGAATACCTTCTCTAGTTTGGCCAGATTAGTATGGTAGAACTGGGATCATGATAGTGGGGCAAGAGAAAGCATTAAGAACTAGAGGAAAGTTGTGTTTCATCTTTGCTGTCTCATACCCTGTATTCTTTAATCTCCACTCTGAGATCCTTCTGTAAGGGGATGTCCAGTGCACTGCAAATAGGTTTTGGGTCTATACCCGGCAGTCCCCTCTCATTCTCCATGATAAGATTTTTTTGTTCTCATGATACCTGTTGCCTTATCCCTTTAAAACTTTGTGATCACACAGGCTGGTATGCTTTCTCCATGTGGGCTCTGTTGCTTCAGAGCCAGATGGCTGTTTCTTTACCCTCAGGCCTTTAAGACCCCACACGCTATATCTTTAGGTAGCTGGACACCATCGGCTTTCTTCACCACATTTGCTTATGCAGCCGCTTTGTGGTCAGTGATTGTGTAGGGAAGGTGAGCATCTTAGAATGCCAATTTAATAGAACAGTGTTATTGCAATGAGGGAGTCCTTGAGCGGAGGCCCTATGTCCATCTGCTACCTTAATACTAAATCTATAAACATATGGACATAGATCTATTTCCCCATGCCCCTTTGTAAATATATGTACATATGTACATGCCTTTATTTAGACGTCTATAACTGGCCCTTGCTTCCCAGCTCACTCTTCTATACTCTTTGATTTTCCTCTTGTGCCCACTGACATGCTCAGTCTTCCTTTGGGTTTCAGTAATTCCTCTTGGTTACATTACCTTTGATCACGCCCTACCAGGCCTCCTACATCCCCCTCACTATCGTTTTCCATCACTTGTTGTACCCTTGTCTCTGGGTTTCTTTACAGCACTTCCTTTCCCCCCACCGTGCTCACTCCCATGCCCAATGGAAAGGGCCGGTCACATGTTTACTCCTCCAGATTGTTCATCCAGCCTCTCTTAATTAGACAGACCTGTAAAGGTAATAACATGCACAAAACAAGACTGAGCTAAACCAAGCAGCAAAAAGAAAAAAAAACAAACAAAAATGAAAACAAAACCCAACCCAAATCCAATGACACTAAAAGAAAACAACACTAACCAGAAAGAAAAGTACAAGGACTGTGTGGTGAACTTTAGGAGTGTTTTCCAGTCCAGTCTGTGGGGGCACCGAACCCTGACCACAAAGTCCACCTTTGGCATTCCCCGGGGACTTTGATGCTCCGTTTTCTTACTCTTCCGCTGCACTCTCTTAGTGTCATGCATCGAAGTGGCAGGATCAGTTCGGGCGCAGTTCCCACACTGTGTGTCCAGTGTTGTCCCCTCTAAGGCTATGGGTCTTTGAGGGACGTTTCTCATCGTGGGGCTGCCCATGTGGTCTTCTCTGTGGATTGGCTTCTCTGATTGGGAACATCATCCTCAAGGTGTATTGGGCCAGGGTGTGCTCCATTCTCCCCTCCTCCCCCTTGTTCTGCCCTGTGTTCACTGATCAGATATGTCCCTCTCCGCGAGCTGCAGATCCGGTGCCATCCTGTGAAATACAATCTTTTGGGGCTGCAAGGATGTGGGGGGGTGGGTATCAGCTCAGATCTTTTGAGAGTCCAGGAGATATTGACTTCTCGATGGGCACAGTTCTGTGGGGCACCGTGCTCTTGGTCCAGACGCTGGTTGTGAATATGACTTTGTTGTTAACCAGTTGTGTGTCTCTGGGTCAACTCCCGTGTGTTTTTGAGTGAGTTTTCTAATCTGCAAAGTAAATGTACAGGATTATCCAGACTCCCATGTCAGCAAGTTATCGAGAGGGGTTAATCAGAGACTGTTTCATATAGTGTGTACCTGCGCGCCGCATTCTAGACCTGCGATGGCAATTATGAGCTCAGGATAGAGATGGTGTCCAGCAGGTAACATACGTGGCTCCATATTGAAACAGGAAGCCCACTGTGGAGATTTGGTCCTTCTGTTGATGGCCACCGGCCACCTAGTCTTCTCCTGCTATAACTGCTTCACTGGCTCAGCAGCTGAGCCAGAAGCCAGTGATATCATAACCAGGTGGCTAACTGGGCCAAAGGGCTGATAGATATTTGTTATTTTGTTGTCTTGGGAAACCCACCTACCCTCCATGCAAACCTTCTGGTGTGAGTTATCTGTGGAAGGAATCATAGGCTCACAGTAATTCACATCTTTCTTCTTGAAAATGTGCCCATATTCCTTTCTGAACCTGACAAGGTGGCCCCTGTGTCCACCAAGAAATTTACTGCCTGGCCTCCTACTTGGAGAGTTAGCCTGGGCTTTTGGCGGCGAAGTGAAACAGAGCCCTGACCCCTTCATTGAGCTTCTTCAAGCATTATTGTCTCTTGCTTGGGTCTTTCTACGTGCAGATGAGGCCCATCCACTCTAGTGGAGGGTCGTGCACCTCTCCTCGGGTTTTCAAGGCACTGATTTTTCCAGTGTCCTTCTTTCCTGCAGTAGGCACATTGGTCCTTCCCCATGGCTTGGCGGTGCCCACAGGTTAGTCTCTCCGTGAGTGGGCCATGCTCTCCTTTTCCTGAGTCTCTGGGGTCTCTCATGGCAATTCCTAGTATTTTAGCTAGCTTCTTTGTCTCTGTCGTGCTAGGGTCATCTCTGTTGTTATACACTCAATGAGCCACTTGTACCAAATCGCTAAGATTTTTCCCTTCAAACCCTTCCCACTTCTTTGTCATGTCTGAGGCAGACTGACTGAGTAATAAAGGCAATACTTATTGCCCTCCTGTTTTCAGTGCCTCCGGGCCGTTAGGGGTATAAAGCCCGTAGGCTTCCCTCAGCCACTCTAGAAAGGCAGGCGGATATTCTCTTATAGGAACCTGAAAATTCTCACTGACCTTAGATAAATTCATAGGTTTCCTAGCTCTTCTGCAGAGGGTCATGTAAGAGCAATGGTTGATACCTGGTAAAGTCCTCTGGGCCTTGCTAGGAATTGAGATCCCACATTGTTGGTGTAGTGGCCAAAAGAGTTTCTCCCAAGTGGGGAGTGCCCGCTCGCTGACCATCAGGTTCACTGACTGCTTACTGGGCCTCTGTCTGGAAGGGCTACCCTCCTCCGTTGTGAACAGCACCTGGAGAAGTTGTTGGCAAGCATTCCAGGTGGGCTGATGAGTATGGAAGTCATACCAGTACTAGTGTGTGTGGGGGGCTGCTTGTTAGGGGTGGGGGTGAGTTTGGGGGGCCGGTGGGGGAGGGAGTGACTCAATAAGGGCCTGTTAGAAGTTTTCTATTTCTGGACCCTAGAAACCTTATAGGGCGGGGGTTGAAAGAAAGGGTTTGAAGCCAGCTCTCCCACTCCCAGAGTTCTCCTGCAAAATGGGATAAAGCCGATTAGGGGAGAGTGATGGGGAGGGGAGGGGAGGGGAGGTGTGGGGGAGGGGTGAGGGAGGGGAGGGGTGGGGGAGGGTGATGTGGAGGGATGGCCTCCACCTATGTGGTTTTGGGAACTTGGACCGTTTGTTTTTCCGGTCCTTCCATGTTTCCTGAAACCTTGGAAACAAGGGCCCTTTCTTTGCGGGAGGGAGTAAGTCTTTTATATTTGCAGGCTTCTTAGTGGCAATGTCAGCCCACACTTGAAGTAACGGGATCAGATCGGGATATCCTGGTTCCCTTTAAACATAACTATGAACTCTTAGTAATAGGGGGTGGGAAAACTAGTCTTGCGTGGGTCAATCAGGGACTCCTTCTGCCCCATCACTTTTAAACAAATTGTAGAGTCTCCAAGCTTTTGGGTTGAAACCACATCCTCTTGGTGAATGCCGAGAGCAGGGGTCCTCAAACTACAACCTGTGGGCCACATGCAGACAGCCGAGGACGTTGATCCTTTCTGCCGGGTGTATGTGCCCCATTTATTTTTTTTTTTGAACTTCAAATCAAGATGTGCAGTGTGCACATGAATTTGTTCGTAATATTTGTTTTTTTAAACTATAGTCTTTCCTTCAAAAGGCCTGAGGGATAGTGAACTGGCCCCCTGGGTAAACAGTTTAAAGACCCCTGCCCTAAGGTATCCTGGACTTAGGGGTTATTAATCTCCCAGCCCTGAAACATCCCTGAACATTCTACCCGTTGTAGGAGGCACCATGTGAATTTGGACCCCGGGTAATTTACAAGCCTTTACTCCAATTGAACCCAAGAAAATTCAAAATGGCTTAGGCAGTTACTCTATTTTGGTCACTTTTGACTCGTCCTGCACTAGCCCATTATTTCCATTTAACTCTATAACGCGAAGCATGATGTTTTCATAACATTAAAAATGTATATATTAATACATATATATATATATATATTTATAACTATGAAAGTCCACAACAAAAAGAAAATTTTTTCCCAAAATTAAAATTGAAGCGTTATAGGGTTAAAAAGAAGGATGGGTCTTATCAGCGGGTCCAAGACCTTAGCATCATAAATGAATCAGTGATCCGACTGCACCTAGTAGTGCCCAAACCTGTGCCCTCCTAGGGGAAAGTGTGAATGCTTTTATCCCTCTTCCTGTACTTCCAATGAACAAACACACATGTCTGGTAATCCTAAGATTATTTTTGTTTCCTGTGACACTCACCTAATTTCAAGGCCACTGCCACCTCACAAGCTTAGCCTTGTCGTAGTCAAACTGTTCACCTTTTAGACCGTTTGTTTTTCTCAGAAGTTATCGGGTGATTAAAGCTTCTGAACCAAGTGTGCCAGGTCCACGACTACCATCTCCTGGACCACCTCAACCTTATCCATCCTGGATAAAGTTGCCCTCAATGGACAACCCCTCCCAGCAGTGTAGGAAGGGTATGGACCCAAAGCCCCACCTCGCCCCTTTTGCCAGCAGGAAGCAGCTAGAGATGTCGTCGCCCAGTACCCCCAAAGATTTGGGTCCATATCTCTTCAGGGGGGCAAATGTTAGGTAGCTATGCTAGGGACTGGGGCATCCGTTATGCATGCCCATAGGGCCAAGATAAGAGCCCAGTTAGGAGAGGCACCCTGTGCATGCTCAGAGGTCCAGATTTCTGGCCATGAAGGGGAGGTCACCTGGGTGGTTCCTGTACCTGGATTGACCAATCTAGGCCATGTAAATTCAATTCAGCCACTGGGGTCGGCCAGACTTGCCCACCACGCCTCCCTACGCTCATAAAACTCTCTTGAGTGCAGACCAGGCTTCTGCATGATTTCTCTCTCACTCAGGAAGGCTCTTTGGAGGCAGCTGTGCTGCACATGAGTGGCTGGTGGATACTGTTCAGATGCATGGCTTTCTGCTTGCAAGGGTTTTTGTCTCAGCTGACTGTAAGGGAGGAGGTAGTACGTCTGGATCACAGAGTATCCATGTCCACAAACGAGGCTGCTCATTCCACAGTCCTGGAAGTGCTTTATGAAAACCCTCTGCTTTGCAATGTCACTCTTTGTAGATTAGAGTGGGAGGGGCTGGGACCAAGGTATGCTGCCTCTTACTCCCAGTTGCAGGTTTCTGGATGCTGATTGTATCTCTTACAGCATCAGTTAGTGGGCTTGTTGTCTGCCTCAGGCTTTGTTCACGGAGATCCTCCAGCTAGTTGGTGGTGTGTGCGCATGAGCAGAGACTTCCTGCCAATCCCCCATGAGTAGTAGAGCTCCCATGGTGTGGACTCCATGAAAGCCTTGCCCCAGGCAGCATGCTTACAAAGGAGGGTGGGCCCTGCAGGACAGAGGACCATTCCCCCTGTGGAATGGCCTCAGAGATCCACCTCCCTCTCTGGCCAGCTGCTGGGGCTGTGGGTCCTAAGCATCATGGCTGACTCAATAATAGACACAGGGTGAGGCGACTCCAGTAGCTGTTTTGACTGGTCTAATCCAGCCTGAGATCATCCTTGCATGAGCCCCTGCCAAGATTATTTTTGTTTCTTTTATGATCTTTTCATTAGTGGCTCCTACAACACTAACCACCATCCATAAATACATCATCTGTTTGAAGCCCATCTGTACATTAATTGCCCTCCTTATTCACAAAATATCCACTCTCCACCCAAGCCCCTGGCCTCAGCTCCTCATTTTTCCCCCCTCAATGCCCGCCACCCATCCCTCATCAATCCTTGGAAATGTACTAATTCTTTTGTCATATTTTCACCCACCTTTCTTTTGAGGTCAATGAAGATCCTTGTAATCGGTTCCCACTTTCCATCCTGCCCTTCCTCCACCCTCCCAGTATCTCCACTCATAACACTGGTAAAGGGCCCATCCACTCTGGATTCCCCGTGTTTGAAATTCCTATCGGTACTAGAATACCTTCTCTAGTTTGGCCAGATTAGTATGGTAGAACTGGGATCATGATAGTGGGGCAAGAGAAAGCATTAAGAACTAGAGGAAAGTTGTGTTTCATCTTTGCTGTCTCATACCCTGTATTCTTTAATCTCCACTCTGAGATCCTTCTGTAAGGGGATGTCCAGTGCACTGCAAATAGGTTTTGGGTCTATACCCGGCAGTCCCCTCTCATTCTCCATGATAAGATTTTTTTGTTCTCATGATACCTGTTGCCTTATCCCTTTAAAACTTTGTGATCACACAGGCTGGTATGCTTTCTCCATGTGGGCTCTGTTGCTTCAGAGCCAGATGGCTGTTTCTTTACCCTCAGGCCTTTAAGACCCCACACGCTATATCTTTAGGTAGCTGGACACCATCGGCTTTCTTCACCACATTTGCTTATGCAGCCGCTTTGTGGTCAGTGATTGTGTAGGGAAGGTGAGCATCTTAGAATGCCAATTTAATAGAACAGTGTTATTGCAATGAGGGAGTCCTTGAGCGGAGGCCCTATGTCCATCTGCTACCTTAATACTAAATCTATAAACATATGGACATAGATCTATTTCCCCATGCCCCTTTGTAAATATATGTACATATGTACATGCCTTTATTTAGACGTCTATAACTGGCCCTTGCTTCCCAGCTCACTCTTCTATACTCTTTGATTTTCCTCTTGTGCCCACTGTCATGCTCAGTCTTCCTTTGGGTTTCAGTAATTCCTCTTGGTTACATTACCTTTGATCACGCCCTACCAGGCCTCCTACATCCCCCTCACTATCGTTTTCCATCACTTGTTGTACCCTTGTCTCTGGGTTTCTTTACAGCACTTCCTTTCCCCCCACCGTGCTCACTCCCATGCCCAGTGGAAAGGGCCGGTCACATGTTTACTCCTCCAGATTGTTCATCCAGCCTCTCTTAATTAGACAGACCTGTAAAGGTAATAACATGCACAAAACAAGACTGAGCTAAACCAAGCAGCAAAAAGAAAAAAAAAACAAACAAAAATGAAAACAAAACCCAACCCAAATCCAATGACACTAAAAGAAAACAACACTAACCAGAAAGAAAAGTACAAGGACTGTGTGGTGAACTTTAGGAGTGTTTTCCAGTCCAGTCTGTGGGGGCACCGAACCCTGACCACAAAGTCCACCTTTGGCATTCCCCGGGGACTTTGATGCTCCGTTTTCTTACTCTTCCGCTGCACTCTCTTAGTGTCATGCATCGAAGTGGCAGGATCAGTTCGGGCGCAGTTCCCACACTGTGTGTCCAGTGTTGTCCCCTCTAAGGCTATGGGTCTTTGAGGGACGTTTCTCATCGTGGGGCTGCCCATGTGGTCTTCTCTGTGGATTGGCTTCTCTGATTGGGAACATCATCCTCAAGGTGTATTGGGCCAGGGTGTGCTCCATTCTCCCCTCCTCCCCCTTGTTCTGCCCTGTGTTCACTGATCAGATATGTCCCTCTCCGCGAGCTGCAGATCCGGTGCCATCCTGTGAAATACAATCTTTTGGGGCTGCAAGGATGTGGGGGGGTGGGTATCAGCTCAGATCTTTTGAGAGTCCAGGAGATATTGACTTCTCGATGGGCACAGTTCTGTGGGGCACCGTGCTCTTGGTCCAGACGCTGGTTGTGAATATGACTTTGTTGTTAACCAGTTGTGTGTCTCTGGGTCAACTCCCGTGTGTTTTTGAGTGAGTTTTCTAATCTGCAAAGTAAATGTACAGGATTATCCAGACTCCCATGTCAGCAAGTTATCGAGAGGGGTTAATCAGAGACTGTTTCATATAGTGTGTACCTGCGCGCCGCATTCTAGACCTGCGATGGCAATTATGAGCTCAGGATAGAGATGGTGTCCAGCAGGTAACATACGTGGCTCCATATTGAAACAGGAAGCCCACTGTGGAGATTTGGTCCTTCTGTTGATGGCCACCGGCCACCTAGTCTTCTCCTGCTATAACTGCTTCACTGGCTCAGCAGCTGAGCCAGAAGCCAGTGATATCATAACCAGGTGGCTAACTGGGCCAAAGGGCTGATAGATATTTGTTATTTTGTTGTCTTGGGAAACCCACCTACCCTCCATGCAAACCTTCTGGTGTGAGTTATCTGTGGAAGGAATCATAGGCTCACAGTAATTCACATCTTTCTTCTTGAAAATGTGCCCATATTCCTTTCTGAACCTGACAAGGTGGCCCCTGTGTCCACCAAGAAATTTACTGCCTGGCCTCCTACTTGGAGAGTTAGCCTGGGCTTTTGGCGGCGAAGTGAAACAGAGCCCTGACCCCTTCATTGAGCTTCTTCAAGCATTATTGTCTCTTGCTTGGGTCTTTCTACGTGCAGATGAGGCCCATCCACTCTAGTGGAGGGTCGTGCACCTCTCCTCGGGTTTTCAAGGCACTGATTTTTCCAGTGTCCTTCTTTCCTGCAGTAGGCACATTGGTCCTTCCCCATGGCTTGGCGGTGCCCACAGGTTAGTCTCTCCGTGAGTGGGCCATGCTCTCCTTTTCCTGAGTCTCTGGGGTCTCTCATGGCAATTCCTAGTATTTTAGCTAGCTTCTTTGTCTCTGTCGTGCTAGGGTCATCTCTGTTGTTATACACTCAATGAGCCACTTGTACCAAATCGCTAAGATTTTTCCCTTCAAACCCTTCCCACTTCTTTGTCATGTCTGAGGCAGACTGACTGAGTAATAAAGGCAATACTTATTGCCCTCCTGTTTTCAGTGCCTCCGGGCCGTTAGGGGTATAAAGCCCGTAGGCTTCCCTCAGCCACTCTAGAAAGGCAGGCGGATATTCTCTTATAGGAACCTGAAAATTCTCACTGACCTTAGATAAATTCATAGGTTTCCTAGCTCTTCTGCAGAGGGTCATGTAAGAGCAATGGTTGATACCTGGTAAAGTCCTCTGGGCCTTGCTAGGAATTGAGATCCCACATTGTTGGTGTAGTGGCCAAAAGAGTTTCTCCCAAGTGGGGAGTGCCCGCTCGCTGACCATCAGGTTCACTGACTGCTTACTGGGCCTCTGTCTGGAAGGGCTACCCTCCTCCGTTGTGAACAGCACCTGGAGAAGTTGTTGGCAAGCATTCCAGGTGGGCTGATGAGTATGGAAGTCATACCAGTACTAGTGTGTGTGGGGGGCTGCTTGTTAGGGGTGGGGGTGAGTTTGGGGGGCCGGTGGGGGAGGGAGTGACTCAATAAGGGCCTGTTAGAAGTTTTCTATTTCTGGACCCTAGAAACCTTATAGGGCGGGGGTTGAAAGAAAGGGTTTGAAGCCAGCTCTCCCACTCCCAGAGTTCTCCTGCAAAATGGGATAAAGCCGATTAGGGGAGGGTGATGGGGAGGGGAGGGGAGGGGAGGTGTGGGGGAGGGGTGAGGGAGGGGAGGGGTGGGGGAGGGTGATGTGGAGGGATGGCCTCCACCTATGTGGTTTTGGGAACTTGGACCGTTTGTTTTTCCGGTCCTTCCATGTTTCCTGAAACCTTGGAAACAAGGGCCCTTTCTTTGCGGGAGGGAGTAAGTCTTTTATATTTGCAGGCTTCTTAGTGGCAATGTCAGCCCACACTTGAAGTAACGGGATCAGATCGGGATATCCTGGTTCCCTTTAAACATAACTATGAACTCTTAGTAATAGGGGGTGGGAAAACTAGTCTTGCGAGGGTCAATCAGGGACTCCTTCTGCCCCATCACTTTTAAACAAATTGTAGAGTCTCCAAGCTTTTGGGTTGAAACCACATCCTCTTGGTGAATGCCGAGAGCAGGGGTCCTCAAACTACAACCTGTGGGCCACATGCAGACAGCCGAGGACGTTGATCCTTTCTGCCGGGTGTATGTGCCCCATTTATTTTTTTTTTGAACTTCAAATCAAGATGTGCAGTGTGCACATGAATTTGTTCGTAATATTTGTTTTTGTAAACTATAGTCTTTCCTTCAAAAGGCCTGAGGGATAGTGAACTGGCCCCCTGGGTAAACAGTTTAAAGACCCCTGCCCTAAGGTATCCTGGACTTAGGGGTTATTAATCTCCCAGCCCTGAAACATCCCTGAACATTCTACCCGTTGTAGGAGGCACCATGGGAATTTGGACCCCGGGTTATTTACAAGCCTTTACTCCAATTGAACCCAAGAAAATTCAAAATGGCTTAGGCAGTTACTCTATTTTGGTCACTTTTGACTCGTCCTGCACTAGCCCATTATTTCCATTTAACTCTATAACGCGAAGCATGATGTTTTCATAACATTAAAAATGTATATATTAATACATATATATATATATATTTATAACTATGAAAGTCCACAACAAAAAGAAAATTTTTTCCCAAAATTAAAATTGAAGCGTTATAGGGTTAAAAAGAAGGATGGGTCTTATCAGCGGGTCCAAGACCTTAGCATCATAAATGAATCAGTGATCCGACTGCACCTAGTAGTGCCCAAACCTGTGCCCTCCTAGGGGAAAGTGTGAATGCTTTTATCCCTCTTCCTGTACTTCCAATGAACAAACACACATGTCTGGTAATCCTAAGATTATTTTTGTTTCCTGTGACACTCACCTAATTTCAAGGCCACTGCCACCTCACAAGCTTAGCCTTGTCGTAGTCAAACTGTTCACCTTTTAGACCGTTTGTTTTTCTCAGAAGTTATCGGGTGATTAAAGCTTCTGAACCAAGTGTGCCAGGTCCACGACTACCATCTCCTGGACCACCTCAACCTTATCCATCCTGGATAAAGTTGCCCTCAATGGACAACCCCTCCCAGCAGTGTAGGAAGGGTATGGACCCAAAGCCCCACCTCGCCCCTTTTGCCAGCAGGAAGCAGCTAGAGATGTCGTCGCCCAGTACCCCCAAATATTTGGGTCCATATCTCTTCAGGGGGGCAAATGTTAGGTAGCTATGCTAGGGACTGGGGCATCCGTTATGCATGCCCATAGGGCCAAGATAAGAGCCCAGTTAGGAGAGGCACCCTGTGCATGCTCAGAGGTCCAGATTTCTGGCCATGAAGGGGAGGTCACCTGGGTGGTTCCTGTACCTGGATTGACCAATCTAGGCCATGTAAATTCAATTCAGCCACTGGGGTCGGCCAGACTTGCCCACCACGCCTCCCTACGCTCATAAAACTCTCTTGAGTGCAGACCAGGCTTCTGCATGATTTCTCTCTCACTCAGGAAGGCTCTTTGGAGGCAGCTGTGCTGCACATGAGTGGCTGGTGGATACTGTTCAGATGCATGGCTTTCTGCTTGCAAGGGTTTTTGTCTCAGCTGACTGTAAGGGAGGAGGTAGTACGTCTGGATCACAGAGTATCCATGTCCACAAACGAGGCTGCTCATTCCACAGTCCTGGAAGTGCTTTATGAAAACCCTCTGCTTTGCAATGTCACTCTTTGTAGATTAGAGTGGGAGGGGCTGGGACCAAGGTATGCTGCCTCTTACTCCCAGTTGCAGGTTTCTGGATGCTGATTTTATCTCTTACAGCATCAGTTAGTGGGCTTGTTGTCTGCCTCAGGCTTTGTTCACGGAGATCCTCCAGCTAGTTGGTGGTGTGTGCGCATGAGCAGAGACTTCCTGCCAATCCCCCATGAGTAGTAGAGCTCCCATGGTGTGGACTCCATGAAAGCCTTGCCCCAGGCAGCATGCTTACAAAGGAGGGTGGGCCCTGCAGGACAGAGGACCATTCCCCCTGTGGAATGGCCTCAGAGATCCACCTCCCTCTCTGGCCAGCTGCTGGGGCTGTGGGTCCTAAGCATCATGGCTGACTCAATAATAGACACAGGGTGAGGCGACTCCAGTAGCTGTTTTGACTGGTCTAATCCAGCCTGAGATCATCCTTGCATGAGCCCCTGCCAAGATTATTTTTGTTTCTTTTATGATCTTTTCATTAGTGGCTCCTACAACACTAACCACCATCCATAAATACATCATCTGTTTGAAGCCCATCTGTACATTAATTGCCCTCCTTATTCACAAAATATCCACTCTCCACCCAAGCCCCTGGCCTCAGCTCCTCATTTTTCCCCCCTCAATGCCCGCCACCCATCCCTCATCAATCCTTGGAAATGTACTAATTCTTTTGTCATATTTTCACCCACCTTTCTTTTGAGGTCAATGAAGATCCTTGTAATCGGTTCCCACTTTCCATCCTGCCCTTCCTCCACCCTCCCAGTATCTCCACTCATAACACTGGTAAAGGGCCCATCCACTCTGGATTCCCCGTGTTTGAAATTCCTATCGGTACTAGAATACCTTCTCTAGTTTGGCCAGATTAGTATGGTAGAACTGGGATCATGATAGTGGGGCAAGAGAAAGCATTAAGAACTAGAGGAAAGTTGTGTTTCATCTTTGCTGTCTCATACCCTGTATTCTTTAATCTCCACTCTGAGATCCTTCTGTAAGGGGATGTCCAGTGCACTGCAAATAGGTTTTGGGTCTATACCCGGCAGTCCCCTCTCATTCTCCATGATAAGATTTTTTTGTTCTCATGATACCTGTTGCCTTATCCCTTTAAAACTTTGTGATCACACAGGCTGGTATGCTTTCTCCATGTGGGCTCTGTTGCTTCAGAGCCAGATGGCTGTTTCTTTACCCTCAGGCCTTTAAGACCCCACACGCTATATCTTTAGGTAGCTGGACACCATCGGCTTTCTTCACCACATTTGCTTATGCAGCCGCTTTGTGGTCAGTGATTGTGTAGGGAAGGTGAGCATCTTAGAATGCCAATTTAATAGAACAGTGTTATTGCAATGAGGGAGTCCTTGAGCGGAGGCCCTATGTCCATCTGCTACCTTAATACTAAATCTATAAACATATGGACATAGATCTATTTCCCCATGCCCCTTTGTAAATATATGTACATATGTACATGCCTTTATTTAGACGTCTATAACTGGCCCTTGCTTCCCAGCTCACTCTTCTATACTCTTTGATTTTCCTCTTGTGCCCACTGACATGCTCAGTCTTCCTTTGGGTTTCAGTAATTCCTCTTGGTTACATTACCTTTGATCACGCCCTACCAGGCCTCCTACATCCCCCTCACTATCGTTTTCCATCACTTGTTGTACCCTTGTCTCTGGGTTTCTTTACAGCACTTCCTTTCCCCCCACCGTGCTCACTCCCATGCCCAATGGAAAGGGCCGGTCACATGTTTACTCCTCCAGATTGTTCATCCAGCCTCTCTTAATTAGACAGACCTGTAAAGGTAATAACATGCACAAAACAAGACTGAGCTAAACCAAGCAGCAAAAAGAAAAAAAAAACAAACAAAAATGAAAACAAAACCCAACCCAAATCCAATGACACTAAAAGAAAACAACACTAACCAGAAAGAAAAGTACAAGGACTGTGTGGTGAACTTTAGGAGTGTTTTCCAGTCCAGTCTGTGGGGGCACCGAACCCTGACCACAAAGTCCACCTTTGGCATTCCCCGGGGACTTTGATGCTCCGTTTTCTTACTCTTCCGCTGCACTCTCTTAGTGTCATGCATCGAAGTGGCAGGATCAGTTCGGGCGCAGTTCCCACACTGTGTGTCCAGTGTTGTCCCCTCTAAGGCTATGGGTCTTTGAGGGACGTTTCTCATCGTGGGGCTGCCCATGTGGTCTTCTCTGTGGATTGGCTTCTCTGATTGGGAACATCATCCTCAAGGTGTATTGGGCCAGGGTGTGCTCCATTCTCCCCTCCTCCCCCTTGTTCTGCCCTGTGTTCACTGATCAGATATGTCCCTCTCCGCGAGCTGCAGATCCGGTGCCATCCTGTGAAATACAATCTTTTGGGGCTGCAAGGATGTGGGGGGGTGGGTATCAGCTCAGATCTTTTGAGAGTCCAGGAGATATTGACTTCTCGATGGGCACAGTTCTGTGGGGCACCGTGCTCTTGGTCCAGACGCTGGTTGTGAATATGACTTTGTTGTTAACCAGTTGTGTGTCTCTGGGTCAACTCCCGTGTGTTTTTGAGTGAGTTTTCTAATCTGCAAAGTAAATGTACAGGATTATCCAGACTCCCATGTCAGCAAGTTATCGAGAGGGGTTAATCAGAGACTGTTTCATATAGTGTGTACCTGCGCGCCACATTCTAGACCTGCGATGGCAATTATGAGCTCAGGATAGAGATGGTGTCCAGCAGGTAACATACGTGGCTCCATATTGAAACAGGAAGCCCACTGTGGAGATTTGGTCCTTCTGTTGATGGCCACCGGCCACCTAGTCTTCTCCTGCTATAACTGCTTCACTGGCTCAGCAGCTGAGCCAGAAGCCAGTGATATCATAACCAGGTGGCTAACTGGGCCAAAGGGCTGATAGATATTTGTTATTTTGTTGTCTTGGGAAACCCACCTACCCTCCATGCAAACCTTCTGGTGTGAGTTATCTGTGGAAGGAATCATAGGCTCACAGTAATTCACATCTTTCTTCTTGAAAATGTGCCCATATTCCTTTCTGAACCTGACAAGGTGGCCCCTGTGTCCACCAAGAAATTTACTGCCTGGCCTCCTACTTGGAGAGTTAGCCTGGGCTTTTGGCGGCGAAGTGAAACAGAGCCCTGACCCCTTCATTGAGCTTCTTCAAGCATTATTGTCTCTTGCTTGGGTCTTTCTACGTGCAGATGAGGCCCATCCACTCTAGTGGAGGGTCGTGCACCTCTCCTCGGGTTTTCAAGGCACTGATTTTTCCAGTGTCCTTCTTTCCTGCAGTAGGCACATTGGTCCTTCCCCATGGCTTGGCGGTGCCCACAGGTTAGTCTCTCCGTGAGTGGGCCATGCTCTCCTTTTCCTGAGTCTCTGGGGTCTCTCATGGCAATTCCTAGTATTTTAGCTAGCTTCTTTGTCTCTGTCGTGCTAGGGTCATCTCTGTTGTTATACACTCAATGAGCCACTTGTACCAAATCGCTAAGATTTTTCCCTTCAAACCCTTCCCACTTCTTTGTCATGTCTGAGGCAGACTGACTGAGTAATAAAGGCAATACTTATTGCCCTCCTGTTTTCAGTGCCTCCGGGCCGTTAGGGGTATAAAGCCCGTAGGCTTCCCTCAGCCACTCTAGAAAGGCAGGCGGATATTCTCTTATAGGAACCTGAAAATTCTCACTGACCTTAGATAAATTCATAGGTTTCCTAGCTCTTCTGCAGAGGGTCATGTAAGAGCAATGGTTGATACCTGGTAAAGTCCTCTGGGCCTTGCTAGGAATTGAGATCCCACATTGTTGGTGTAGTGGCCAAAAGAGTTTCTCCCAAGTGGGGAGTGCCCGCTCGCTGACCATCAGGTTCACTGACTGCTTACTGGGCCTCTGTCTGGAAGGGCTACCCTCCTCCGTTGTGAACAGCACCTGGAGAAGTTGTTGGCAAGCATTCCAGGTGGGCTGATGAGTATGGAAGTCATACCAGTACTAGTGTGTGTAGGGGGCTGCTTGTTAGGGGTGGGGGTGAGTTTGGGGGGCCGGTGGGGGAGGGAGTGACTCAATAAGGGCCTGTTAGAAGTTTTCTATTTCTGGACCCTAGAAACCTTATAGGGCGGGGGTTGAAAGAAAGGGTTTGAAGCCAGCTCTCCCACTCCCAGAGTTCTCCTGCAAAATGGGATAAAGCCGATTAGGGGAGAGTGATGGGGAGGGGAGGGGAGGGGAGGTGTGGGGGAGGGGTGAGGGAGGGGAGGGGTGGGGGAGGGTGATGTGGAGGGATGGCCTCCACCTATGTGGTTTTGGGAACTTGGACCGTTTGTTTTTCCGGTCCTTCCATGTTTCCTGAAACCTTGGAAACAAGGGCCCTTTCTTTGCGGGAGGGAGTAAGTCTTTTATATTTGCAGGCTTCTTAGTGGCAATGTCAGCCCACACTTGAAGTAACGGGATCAGATCGGGATATCCTGGTTCCCTTTAAACATAACTATGAACTCTTAGTAATAGGGGGTGGGAAAACTAGTCTTGCGAGGGTCAATCAGGGACTCCTTCTGCCCCATCACTTTTAAACAAATTGTAGAGTCTCCAAGCTTTTGGGTTGAAACCACATCCTCTTGGTGAATGCCGAGAGCAGGGGTCCTCAAACTACAACCTGTGGGCCACATGCAGACAGCCGAGGACGTTGATCCTTTCTGCCGGGTGTATGTGCCCCATTTATTTTTTTTTTTGAACTTCAAATCAAGATGTGCAGTGTGCACATGAATTTGTTCGTAATATTTGTTTTTTTAAACTATAGTCTTTCCTTCAAAAGGCCTGAGGGATAGTGAACTGGCCCCCTGGGTAAACAGTTTAAGGACCCCTGCCCTAAGGTATCCTGGACTTAGGGGTTATTAATCTCCCAGCCCTGAAACATCCCTGAACATTCTACCCGTTGTAGGAGGCACCATGGGAATTTGGACCCCGGGTAATTTACAAGCCTTTACTCCAATTGAACCCACGAAAATTCAAAATGGCTTAGGCATTTACTCTATTTTGGTCACTTTTGACTCGTCATGCACTAGCCCATTATTTCCATTTAACTCTATAACGCGAAGCATGATGTTTTCATAACATTAAAAATGTATATATTAATACATATATATATATATATTTATAACTATGAAAGTCCACAACAAAAAGAAAATTTTTTCCCAAAATTAAAATTGAAGCGTTATAGGGTTAAAAAGAAGGATGGGTCTTATCAGCGGGTCCAAGACCTTAGCATCATAAATGAATCAGTGATCCGACTGCACCTAGTAGTGCCCAAACCTGTGCCCTCCTAGGGGAAAGTGTGAATGCTTTTATCCCTCTTCCTGTACTTCCAATGAACAAACACACATGTCTGGTAATCCTAAGATTATTTTTGTTTCCTGTGACACTCACCTAATTTCAAGGCCACTGCCACCTCACAAGCTTAGCCTTGTCGTAGTCAAACTGTTCACCTTTTAGACCGTTTGTTTTTCTCAGAAGTTATCGGGTGATTAAAGCTTCTGAACCAAGTGTGCCAGGTCCACGACTACCATCTCCTGGACCACCTCAACCTTATCCATCCTGGATAAAGTTGCCCTCAATGGACAACCCCTCCCAGCAGTGTAGGAAGGGTATGGACCCAAAGCCCCACCTCGCCCCTTTTGCCAGCAGGAAGCAGCTAGAGATGTCGTCGCCCAGTACCCCCAAAGATTTGGGTCCATATCTCTTCAGGGGGGCAAATGTTAGGTAGCTATGCTAGGGACTGGGGCATCCGTTATGCATGCCCATAGGGCCAAGATAAGAGCCCAGTTAGGAGAGGCACCCTGTGCATGCTCAGAGGTCCAGATTTCTGGCCATGAAGGGGAGGTCACCTGGGTGGTTCCTGTACCTGGATTGACCAATCTAGGCCATGTAAATTCAATTCAGCCACTGGGGTCGGCCAGACTTGCCCACCACGCCTCCCTACGCTCATAAAACTCTCTTGAGTGCAGACCAGGCTTCTGCATGATTTCTCTCTCACTCAGGAAGGCTCTTTGGAGGCAGCTGTGCTGCACATGAGTGGCTGGTGGATACTGTTCAGATGCATGGCTTTCTGCTTGCAAGGGTTTTTGTCTCAGCTGACTGTAAGGGAGGAGGTAGTACGTCTGGATCACAGAGTATCCATGTCCACAAACGAGGCTGCTCATTCCACAGTCCTGGAAGTGCTTTATGAAAACCCTCTGCTTTGCAATGTCACTCTTTGTAGATTAGAGTGGGAGGGGCTGGGACCAAGGTATGCTGCCTCTTACTCCCAGTTGCAGGTTTCTGGATGCTGATTGTATCTCTTACAGCATCAGTTAGTGGGCTTGTTGTCTGCCTCAGGCTTTGTTCACGGAGATCCTCCAGCTAGTTGGTGGTGTGTGCGCATGAGCAGAGACTTCCTGCCAATCCCCCATGAGTAGTAGAGCTCCCATGGTGTGGACTCCATGAAAGCCTTGCCCCAGGCAGCATGCTTACAAAGGAGGGTGGGCCCTGCAGGACAGAGGACCATTCCCCCTGTGGAATGGCCTCAGAGATCCACCTCCCTCTCTGGCCAGCTGCTGGGGCTGTGGGTCCTAAGCATCATGGCTGACTCAATAATAGACACAGGGTGAGGCGACTCCAGTAGCTGTTTTGACTGGTCTAATCCAGCCTGAGATCATCCTTGCATGAGCCCCTGCCAAGATTATTTTTGTTTCTTTTATGATCTTTTCATTAGTGGCTCCTACAACACTAACCACCATCCATAAATACATCATCTGTTTGAAGCCCATCTGTACATTAATTGCCCTCCTTATTCACAAAATATCCACTCTCCACCCAAGCCCCTGGCCTCAGCTCCTCATTTTTCCCCCCTCAATGCCCGCCACCCATCCCTCATCAATCCTTGGAAATGTACTAATTCTTCTGTCATATTTTCACCCACCTTTCTTTTGAGGTCAATGAAGATCCTTGTAATCGGTTCCCACTTTCCATCCTGCCCTTCCTCCACCCTCCCAGTATCTCCACTCATAACACTGGTAAAGGGCCCATCCACTCTGGATTCCCCGTGTTTGAAATTCCTATCGGTACTAGAATACCTTCTCTAGTTTGGCCAGATTAGTATGGTAGAACTGGGATCATGATAGTGGGGCAAGAGAAAGCATTAAGAACTAGAGGAAAGTTGTGTTTCATCTTTGCTGTCTCATACCCTGTATTCTTTAATCTCCACTCTGAGATCCTTCTGTAAGGGGATGTCCAGTGCACTGCAAATAGGTTTTGGGTCTATACCCGGCAGTCCCCTCTCATTCTCCATGATAAGATTTTTTTGTTCTCATGATACCTGTTGCCTTATCCCTTTAAAACTTTGTGATCACACAGGCTGGTATGCTTTCTCCATGTGGGCTCTGTTGCTTCAGAGCCAGATGGCTGTTTCTTTACCCTCAGGCCTTTAAGACCCCACACGCTATATCTTTAGGTAGCTGGACACCATCGGCTTTCTTCACCACATTTGCTTATGCAGCCGCTTTGTGGTCAGTGATTGTGTAGGGAAGGTGAGCATCTTAGAATGCCAATTTAATAGAACAGTGTTATTGCAATGAGGGAGTCCTTGAGCGGAGGCCCTATGTCCATCTGCTACCTTAATACTAAATCTATAAACATATGGACATAGATCTATTTCCCCATGCCCCTTTGTAAATATATGTACATATGTACATGCCTTTATTTAGACGTCTATAACTGGCCCTTGCTTCCCAGCTCACTCTTCTATACTCTTTGATTTTCCTCTTGTGCCCACTGACATGCTCAGTCTTCCTTTGGGTTTCAGTAATTCCTCTTGGTTACATTACCTTTGATCACGCCCTACCAGGCCTCCTACATCCCCCTCACTATCGTTTTCCATCACTTGTTGTACCCTTGTCTCTGGGTTTCTTTACAGCACTTCCTTTCCCCCCACCGTGCTCACTCCCATGCCCAATGGAAAGGGCCGGTCACATGTTTACTCCTCCAGATTGTTCATCCAGCCTCTCTTAATTAGACAGACCTGTAAAGGTAATAACATGCACAAAACAAGACTGAGCTAAACCAAGCAGCAAAAAGAAAAAAAAAACAAACAAAAATGAAAACAAAACCCAACCCAAATCCAATGACACTAAAAGAAAACAACACTAACCAGAAAGAAAAGTACAAGGACTGTGTGGTGAACTTTAGGAGTGTTTTCCAGTCCAGTCTGTGGGGGCACCGAACCCTGACCACAAAGTCCACCTTTGGCATTCCCCGGGGACTTTGATGCTCCGTTTTCTTACTCTTCCGCTGCACTCTCTTAGTGTCATGCATCGAAGTGGCAGGATCAGTTCGGGCGCAGTTCCCACACTGTGTGTCCAGTGTTGTCCCCTCTAAGGCTATGGGTCTTTGAGGGACGTTTCTCATCGTGGGGCTGCCCATGTGGTCTTCTCTGTGGATTGGCTTCTCTGATTGGGAACATCATCCTCAAGGTGTATTGGGCCAGGGTGTGCTCCATTCTCCCCTCCTCCCCCTTGTTCTGCCCTGTGTTCACTGATCAGATATGTCCCTCTCCGCGAGCTGCAGATCCGGTGCCATCCTGTGAAATACAATCTTTTGGGGCTGCAAGGATGTGGGGGGGTGGGTATCAGCTCAGATCTTTTGAGAGTCCAGGAGATATTGACTTCTCGATGGGCACAGTTCTGTGGGGCACCGTGCTCTTGGTCCAGACGCTGGTTGTGAATATGACTTTGTTGTTAACCAGTTGTGTGTCTCTGGGTCAACTCCCGTGTGTTTTTGAGTGAGTTTTCTAATCTGCAAAGTAAATGTACAGGATTATCCAGACTCCCATGTCAGCAAGTTATCGAGAGGGGTTAATCAGAGACTGTTTCATATAGTGTGTACCTGCGCGCCGCATTCTAGACCTGCGATGGCAATTATGAGCTCAGGATAGAGATGGTGTCCAGCAGGTAACATACGTGGCTCCATATTGAAACAGGAAGCCCACTGTGGAGATTTGGTCCTTCTGTTGATGGCCACCGGCCACCTAGTCTTCTCCTGCTATAACTGCTTCACTGGCTCAGCAGCTGAGCCAGAAGCCAGTGATATCATAACCAGGTGGCTAACTGGGCCAAAGGGCTGATAGATATTTGTTATTTTGTTGTCTTGGGAAACCCACCTACCCTCCATGCAAACCTTCTGGTGTGAGTTATCTGTGGAAGGAATCATAGGCTCACAGTAATTCACATCTTTCTTCTTGAAAATGTGCCCATATTCCTTTCTGAACCTGACAAGGTGGCCCCTGTGTCCACCAAGAAATTTACTGCCTGGCCTCCTACTTGGAGAGTTAGCCTGGGCTTTTGGCGGCGAAGTGAAACAGAGCCCTGACCCCTTCATTGAGCTTCTTCAAGCATTATTGTCTCTTGCTTGGGTCTTTCTACGTGCAGATGAGGCCCATCCACTCTAGTGGAGGGTCGTGCACCTCTCCTCGGGTTTTCAAGGCACTGATTTTTCCAGTGTCCTTCTTTCCTGCAGTAGGCACATTGGTCCTTCCCCATGGCTTGGCGGTGCCCACAGGTTAGTCTCTCCGTGAGTGGGCCATGCTCTCCTTTTCCTGAGTCTCTGGGGTCTCTCATGGCAATTCCTAGTATTTTAGCTAGCTTCTTTGTCTCTGTCGTGCTAGGGTCATCTCTGTTGTTATACACTCAATGAGCCACTTGTACCAAATCGCTAAGATTTTTCCCTTCAAACCCTTCCCACTTCTTTGTCATGTCTGAGGCAGACTGACTGAGTAATAAAGGCAATACTTATTGCCCTCCTGTTTTCAGTGCCTCCGGGCCGTTAGGGGTATAAAGCCCGTAGGCTTCCCTCAGCCACTCTAGAAAGGCAGGCGGATATTCTCTTATAGGAACCTGAAAATTCTCACTGACCTTAGATAAATTCATAGGTTTCCTAGCTCTTCTGCAGAGGGTCATGTAAGAGCAATGGTTGATACCTGGTAAAGTCCTCTGGGCCTTGCTAGGAATTGAGATCCCACATTGTTGGTGTAGTGGCCAAAAGAGTTTCTCCCAAGTGGGGAGTGCCCGCTCGCTGACCATCAGGTTCACTGACTGCTTACTGGGCCTCTGTCTGGAAGGGCTACCCTCCTCCGTTGTGAACAGCACCTGGAGAAGTTGTTGGCAAGCATTCCAGGTGGGCTGATGAGTATGGAAGTCATACCAGTACTAGTGTGTGTGGGGGGCTGCTTGTTAGGGGTGGGGGTGAGTTTGGGGGGCCGGTGGGGGAGGGAGTGACTCAATAAGGGCCTGTTAGAAGTTTTCTATTTCTGGACCCTAGAAACCTTATAGGGCGGGGGTTGAAAGAAAGGGTTTGAAGCCAGCTCTCCCACTCCCAGAGTTCTCCTGCAAAATGGGATAAAGCCGATTAGGGGAGGGTGATGGGGAGGGGAGGGGAGGGGAGGTGTGGGGGAGGGGTGAGGGAGGGGAGGGGTGGGGGAGGGTGATGTGGAGGGATGGCCTCCACCTATGTGGTTTTGGGAACTTGGACCGTTTGTTTTTCCGGTCCTTCCATGTTTCCTGAAACCTTGGAAACAAGGGCCCTTTCTTTGCGGGAGGGAGTAAGTCTTTTATATTTGCAGGCTTCTTAGTGGCAATGTCAGCCCACACTTGAAGTAACGGGATCAGATCGGGATATCCTGGTTCCCTTTAAACATAACTATAAACTCTTAGTAATAGGGGGTGGGAAAACTAGTCTTGCGTGGGTCAATCAGGGACTCCTTCTGCCCCATCACTTTTAAACAAATTGTAGAGTCTCCAAGCTTTTGGGTTGAAACCACATCCTCTTGGTGAATGCCAAGAGCAGGGGTCCTCAAACTACAACCTGTGGGCCACATGCAGACAGCCGAGGACGTTGATCCTTTCTGCCGGGTGTATGTGCCCCATTTATTTTTTTTTTTGAACTTCAAATCAAGATGTGCAGTGTGCACATGAATTTGTTCGTAATATTTGTTTTTTTAAACTATAGTCTTTCCTTCAAAAGGCCTGAGGGATAGTGAACTGGCCCCCTGGGTAAACAGTTTAAAGACCCCTGCCCTAAGGTATCCTGGACTTAGGGGTTATTAATCTCCCAGCCCTGAAACATCCCTGGACATTCTACCCGTTGTAGGAGGCACCATGGGAATTTGGACCCCGGGTAATTTACAAGCCTTTACTCCAATTGAACCCAAGAAAATTCAAAATGGCTTAGGCAGTTACTCTATTTTGGTCACTTTTGACTCGTCCTGCACTAGCCCATTATTTCCATTTAACTCTATAACGCGAAGCATGATGTTTTCATAACATTAAAAATGTATATATTAATACATATATATATATATTTATAACTATGAAAGTCCACAACAAAAAGAAAATTTTTTCCCAAAATTAAAATTGAAGCGTTATAGGGTTAAAAAGAAGGATGGGTCTTATCAGCGGGTCCAAGACCTTAGCATCATAAATGAATCAGTGATCCGACTGCACCTAGTAGTGCCCAAACCTGTGCCCTCCTAGGGGAAAGTGTGAATGCTTTTATCCCTCTTCCTGTACTTCCAATGAACAAACACACATGTCTGGTAATCCTAAGATTATTTTTGTTTCCTGTGACACTCACCTAATGTCAAGGCCACTGCCACCTCACAAGCTTAGCCTTGTCGTAGTCAAACTGTTCACCTTTTAGACCGTTTGTTTTTCTCAGAAGTTATCGGGTGATTAAAGCTTCTGAACCAAGTGTGCCAGGTCCACGACTACCATCTCCTGGACCACCTCAACCTTATCCATCCTGGATAAAGTTGCCCTCAATGGACAACCCCTCCCAGCAGTGTAGGAAGGGTATGGACCCAAAGCCCCACCTCGCCCCTTTTGCCAGCAGGAAGCAGCTAGAGATGTCGTCGCCCAGTACCCCCAAATATTTGGGTCCATATCTCTTCAGGGGGGCAAATGTTAGGTAGCTATGCTAGGGACTGGGGCATCCGTTATGCATGCCCATAGGGCCAAGATAAGAGCCCAGTTAGGAGAGGCACCCTGTGCATGCTCAGAGGTCCAGATTTCTGGCCATGAAGGGGAGGTCACCTGGGTGGTTCCTGTACCTGGATTGACCAATCTAGGCCATGTAAATTCAATTCAGCCACTGGGGTCGGCCAGACTTGCCCACCACGCCTCCCTACGCTCATAAAACTCTCTTGAGTGCAGACCAGGCTTCTGCATGATTTCTCTCTCACTCAGGAAGGCTCTTTGGAGGCAGCTGTGCTGCACATGAGTGGCTGGTGGATACTGTTCAGATGCATGGCTTTCTGCTTGCAAGGGTTTTTGTCTCAGCTGACTGTAAGGGAGGAGGTAGTACGTCTGGATCACAGAGTATCCATGTCCACAAACGAGGCTGCTCATTCCACAGTCCTGGAAGTGCTTTATGAAAACCCTCTGCTTTGCAATGTCACTCTTTGTAGATTAGAGTGGGAGGGGCTGGGACCAAGGTATGCTGCCTCTTACTCCCAGTTGCAGGTTTCTGGATGCTGATTGTATCTCTTACAGCATCAGTTAGTGGGCTTGTTGTCTGCCTCAGGCTTTGTTCACGGAGATCCTCCAGCTAGTTGGTGGTGTGTGCGCATGAGCAGAGACTTCCTGCCAATCCCCCATGAGTAGTAGAGCTCCCATGGTGTGGACTCCATGAAAGCCTTGCCCCAGGCAGCATGCTTACAAAGGAGGGTGGGCCCTGCAGGACAGAGGACCATTCCCCCTGTGGAATGGCCTCAGAGATCCACCTCCCTCTCTGGCCAGCTGCTGGGGATGTGGGTCCTAAGCATCATGGCTGACTCAATAATAGACACAGGGTGAGGCGACTCCAGTAGCTGTTTTGACTGGTCTAATCCAGCCTGAGATCATCCTTGCATGAGCCCCTGCCAAGATTATTTTTGTTTCTTTTATGATCTTTTCATTAGTGGCTCCTACAACACTAACCACCATCCATAAATACATCATCTGTTTGAAGCCCATCTGTACATTAATTGCCCTCCTTATTCACAAAATATCCACTCTCCACCCAAGCCCCTGGCCTCAGCTCCTCATTTTTCCCCCCTCAATGCCCGCCACCCATCCCTCATCAATCCTTGGAAATGTACTAATTCTTTTGTCATATTTTCACCCACCTTTCTTTTGAGGTCAATGAAGATCCTTGTAATCGGTTCCCACTTTCCATCCTGCCCTTCCTCCACCCTCCCAGTATCTCCACTCATAACACTGGTAAAGGGCCCATCCACTCTGGATTCCCCGTGTTTGAAATTCCTATCGGTACTAGAATACCTTCTCTAGTTTGGCCAGATTAGTATGGTAGAACTGGGATCATGATAGTGGGGCAAGAGAAAGCATTAAGAACTAGAGGAAAGTTGTGTTTCATCTTTGCTGTCTCATACCCTGTATTCTTTAATCTCCACTCTGAGATCCTTCTGTAAGGGGATGTCCAGTGCACTGCAAATAGGTTTTGGGTCTATACCCGGCAGTCCCCTCTCATTCTCCATGATAAGATTTTTTTGTTCTCATGATACCTGTTGCCTTATCCCTTTAAAACTTTGTGATCACACAGGCTGGTATGCTTTCTCCATGTGGGCTCTGTTGCTTCAGAGCCAGATGGCTGTTTCTTTACCCTCAGGCCTTTAAGACCCCACACGCTATATCTTTAGGTAGCTGGACACCATCGGCTTTCTTCACCACATTTGCTTATGCAGCCGCTTTGTGGTCAGTGATTGTGTAGGGAAGGTGAGCATCTTAGAATGCCAATTTAATAGAACAGTGTTATTGCAATGAGGGAGTCCTTGAGCGGAGGCCCTATGTCCATCTGCTACCTTAATACTAAATCTATAAACATATGGACAGAGATCTATTTCCCCATGCCCCTTTGTAAATATATGTACATATGTACATGCCTTTATTTAGACGTCTATAACTGGCCCTTGCTTCCCAGCTCACTCTTCTATACTCTTTGATTTTCCTCTTGTGCCCACTGACATGCTCAGTCTTCCTTTGGGTTTCAGTAATTCCTCTTGGTTACATTACCTTTGATCACGCCCTACCAGGCCTCCTACATCCCCCTCACTATCGTTTTCCATCACTTGTTGTACCCTTGTCTCTGGGTTTCTTTACAGCACTTCCTTTCCCCCCACCGTGCTCACTCCCATGCCCAATGGAAAGGGCCGGTCACATGTTTACTCCTCCAGATTGTTCATCCAGCCTCTCTTAATTAGACAGACCTGTAAAGGTAATAACATGCACAAAACAAGACTGAGCTAAACCAAGCAGCAAAAAGAAAAAAAAAACAAACAAAAATGAAAACAAAACCCAACCCAAATCCAATGACACTAAAAGAAAACAACACTAACCAGAAAGAAAAGTACAAGGACTGTGTGGTGAACTTTAGGAGTGTTTTCCAGTCCAGTCTGTGGGGGCACCGAACCCTGACCACAAAGTCCACCTTTGGCATTCCCCGGGGACTTTGATGCTCCGTTTTCTTACTCTTCCGCTGCACTCTCTTAGTGTCATGCATCGAAGTGGCAGGATCAGTTCGGGCGCAGTTCCCACACTGTGTGTCCAGTGTTGTCCCCTCTAAGGCTATGGGTCTTTGAGGGACGTTTCTCATCGTGGGGCTGCCCATGTGGTCTTCTCTGTGGATTGGCTTCTCTGATTGGGAACATCATCCTCAAGGTGTATTGGGCCAGGGTGTGCTCCATTCTCCCCTCCTCCCCCTTGTTCTGCCCTGTGTTCACTGATCAGATATGTCCCTCTCCGCGAGCTGCAGATCCGGTGCCATCCTGTGAAATACAATCTTTTGGGGCTGCAAGGATGTGGGGGGGTGGGTATCAGCTCAGATCTTTTGAGAGTCCAGGAGATATTGACTTCTCGATGGGCACAGTTCTGTGGGGCACCGTGCTCTTGGTCCAGACGCTGGTTGTGAATATGACTTTGTTGTTAACCAGTTGTGTGTCTCTGGGTCAACTCCCGTGTGTTTTTGAGTGAGTTTTCTAATCTGCAAAGTAAATGTACAGGATTATCCAGACTCCCATGTCAGCAAGTTATCGAGAGGGGTTAATCAGAGACTGTTTCATATAGTGTGTACCTGCGCGCCGCATTCTAGACCTGCGATGGCAATTATGAGCTCAGGATAGAGATGGTGTCCAGCAGGTAACATACGTGGCTCCATATTGAAACAGGAAGCCCACTGTGGAGATTTGGTCCTTCTGTTGATGGCCACCGGCCACCTAGTCTTCTCCTGCTATAACTGCTTCACTGGCTCAGCAGCTGAGCCAGAAGCCAGTGATATCATAACCAGGTGGCTAACTGGGCCAAAGGGCTGATAGATATTTGTTATTTTGTTGTCTTGGGAAACCCACCTACCCTCCATGCAAACCTTCTGGTGTGAGTTATCTGTGGAAGGAATCATAGGCTCACAGTAATTCACATCTTTCTTCTTGAAAATGTGCCCATATTCCTTTCTGAACCTGACAAGGTGGCCCCTGTGTCCACCAAGAAATTTACTGCCTGGCCTCCTACTTGGAGAGTTAGCCTGGGCTTTTGGCGGCGAAGTGAAACAGAGCCCTGACCCCTTCATTGAGCTTCTTCAAGCATTATTGTCTCTTGCTTGGGTCTTTCTACGTGCAGATGAGGCCCATCCACTCTAGTGGAGGGTCGTGCACCTCTCCTCGGGTTTTCAAGGCACTGATTTTTCCAGTGTCCTTCTTTCCTGCAGTAGGCACATTGGTCCTTCCCCATGGCTTGGCGGTGCCCACAGGTTAGTCTCTCCGTGAGTGGGCCATGCTCTCCTTTTCCTGAGTCTCTGGGGTCTCTCATGGCAATTCCTAGTATTTTAGCTAGCTTCTTTGTCTCTGTCGTGCTAGGGTCATCTCTGTTGTTATACACTCAATGAGCCACTTGTACCAAATCGCTAAGATTTTTCCCTTCAAACCCTTCCCACTTCTTTGTCATGTCTGAGGCAGACTGACTGAGTAATAAAGGCAATACTTATTGCCCTCCTGTTTTCAGTGCCTCCGGGCCGTTAGGGGTATAAAGCCCGTAGGCTTCCCTCAGCCACTCTAGAAAGGCAGGCGGATATTCTCTTATAGGAACCTGAAAATTCTCACTGACCTTAGATAAATTCATAGGTTTCCTAGCTCTTCTGCAGAGGGTCATGTAAGAGCAATGGTTGATACCTGGTAAAGTCCTCTGGGCCTTGCTAGGAATTGAGATCCCACATTGTTGGTGTAGTGGCCAAAAGAGTTTCTCCCAAGTGGGGAGTGCCCGCTCGCTGACCATCAGGTTCACTGACTGCTTACTGGGCCTCTGTCTGGAAGGGCTACCCTCCTCCGTTGTGAACAGCACCTGGAGAAGTTGTTGGCAAGCATTCCAGGTGGGCTGATGAGTATGGAAGTCATACCAGTACTAGTGTGTGTGGGGGGCTGCTTGTTAGGGGTGGGGGTGAGTTTGGGGGGCCGGTGGGGGAGGGAGTGACTCAATAAGGGCCTGTTAGAAGTTTTCTATTTCTGGACCCTAGAAACTTTATAGGGCGGGGGTTGAAAGAAAGGGTTTGAAGCCAGCTCTCCCACTCCCAGAGTTCTCCTGCAAAATGGGATAAAGCCGATTAGGGGAGAGTGATGGGGAGGGGAGGGGAGGGGAGGTGTGGGGGAGGGGTGAGGGAGGGGAGGGGTGGGGAGGGTGATGTGGAGGGATGGCCTCCACCTATGTGGTTTTGGGAACTTGGACCGTTTGTTTTTCCGGTCCTTCCATGTTTCCTGAAACCTTGGAAACAAGGGCCCTTTCTTTGCGGGAGGGAGTAAGTCTTTTATATTTGCAGGCTTCTTAGTGGCAATGTCAGCCCACACTTGAAGTAACGGGATCAGATCGGGATATCCTGGTTCCCTTTAAACATAACTATGAACTCTTAGTAATAGGGGGTGGGAAAACTAGTCTTGCGTGGGTCAATCAGGGACTCCTTCTGCCCCATCACTTTTAAACAAATTGTAGAGTCTCCAAGCTTTTGGGTTGAAACCACATCCTCTTGGTGAATGCCGAGAGCAGGGGTCCTCAAACTACAACCTGTGGGCCACATGCAGACAGCCGAGGACGTTGATCCTTTCTGCCGGGTGTATGTGCCCCATTTATTTTTTTTTTTGAACTTCAAATCAAGATGTGCAGTGTGCACATGAATTTGTTCGTAATATTTGTTTTTTTAAACTATAGTCTTTCCTTCAAAAGGCCTGAGGGATAGTGAACTGGCCCCCTGGGTAAACAGTTTAAGGACCCCTGCCCTAAGGTATCCTGGACTTAGGGGTTATTAATCTCCCAGCCCTGAAACATCCCTGAACATTCTACCCGTTGTAGGAGGCACCATGGGAATTTGGACCCCGGGTAATTTACAAGCCTTTACTCCAATTGAACCCACGAAAATTCAAAATGGCTTAGGCATTTACTCTATTTTGGTCACTTTTGACTCGTCATGCACTAGCCCATTATTTCCATTTAACTCTATAACGCGAAGCATGATGTTTTCATAACATTAAAAATGTATATATTAATACATATATATATATATATTTATAACTATGAAAGTCCACAACAAAAAGAAAATTTTTTCCCAAAATTAAAATTGAAGCGTTATAGGGTTAAAAAGAAGGATGGGTCTTATCAGCGGGTCCAAGACCTTAGCATCATAAATGAATCAGTGATCCGACTGCACCTAGTAGTGCCCAAACCTGTGCCCTCCTAGGGGAAAGTGTGAATGCTTTTATCCCTCTTCCTGTACTTCCAATGAACAAACACACATGTCTGGTAATCCTAAGATTATTTTTGTTTCCTGTGACACTCACCTAATTTCAAGGCCACTGCCACCTCACAAGCTTAGCCTTGTCGTAGTCAAACTGTTCACCTTTTAGACCGTTTGTTTTTCTCAGAAGTTATCGGGTGATTAAAGCTTCTGAACCAAGTGTGCCAGGTCCACGACTACCATCTCCTGGACCACCTCAACCTTATCCATCCTGGATAAAGTTGCCCTCAATGGACAACCCCTCCCAGCAGTGTAGGAAGGGTATGGACCCAAAGCCCCACCTCGCCCCTTTTGCCAGCAGGAAGCAGCTAGAGATGTCGTCGCCCAGTACCCCCAAAGATTTGGGTCCATATCTCTTCAGGGGGGCAAATGTTAGGTAGCTATGCTAGGGACTGGGGCATCCGTTATGCATGCCCATAGGGCCAAGATAAGAGCCCAGTTAGGAGAGGCACCCTGTGCATGCTCAGAGGTCCAGATTTCTGGCCATGAAGGGGAGGTCACCTGGGTGGTTCCTGTACCTGGATTGACCAATCTAGGCCATGTAAATTCAATTCAGCCACTGGGGTCGGCCAGACTTGCCCACCACGCCTCCCTACGCTCATAAAACTCTCTTGAGTGCAGACCAGGCTTCTGCATGATTTCTCTCTCACTCAGGAAGGCTCTTTGGAGGCAGCTGTGCTGCACATGAGTGGCTGGTGGATACTGTTCAGATGCATGGCTTTCTGCTTGCAAGGGTTTTTGTCTCAGCTGACTGTAAGGGAGGAGGTAGTACGTCTGGATCACAGAGTATCCATGTCCACAAACGAGGCTGCTCATTCCACAGTCCTGGAAGTGCTTTATGAAAACCCTCTGCTATGCAATGTCACTCTTTGTAGATTAGAGTGGGAGGGGCTGGGACCAAGGTATGCTGCCTCTTACTCCCAGTTGCAGGTTTCTGGATGCTGATTGTATCTCTTACAGCATCAGTTAGTGGGCTTGTTGTCTGCCTCAGGCTTTGTTCACGGAGATCCTCCAGCTAGTTGGTGGTGTGTGCGCATGAGCAGAGACTTCCTGCCAATCCCCCATGAGTAGTAGAGCTCCCATGGTGTGGACTCCATGAAAGCCTTGCCCCAGGCAGCATGCTTACAAAGGAGGGTGGGCCCTGCAGGACAGAGGACCATTCCCCCTGTGGAATGGCCTCAGAGATCCACCTCCCTCTCTGGCCAGCTGCTGGGGATGTGGGTCCTAAGCATCATGGCTGACTCAATAATAGACACAGGGTGAGGCGACTCCAGTAGCTGTTTTGACTGGTCTAATCCAGCCTGAGATCATCCTTGCATGAGCCCCTGCCAAGATTATTTTTGTTTCTTTTATGATCTTTTCATTAGTGGCTCCTACAACACTAACCACCATCCATAAATACATCATCTGTTTGAAGCCCATCTGTACATTAATTGCCCTCCTTATTCACAAAATATCCACTCTCCACCCAAGCCCCTGGCCTCAGCTCCTCATTTTTCCCCCCTCAATGCCCGCCACCCATCCCTCATCAATCCTTGGAAATGTACTAATTCTTTTGTCATATTTTCACCCACCTTTCTTTTGAGGTCAATGAAGATCCTTGTAATCGGTTCCCACTTTCCATCCTGCCCTTCCTCCACCCTCCCAGTATCTCCACTCATAACACTGGTAAAGGGCCCATCCACTCTGGATTCCCCGTGTTTGAAATTCCTATCGGTACTAGAATACCTTCTCTAGTTTGGCCAGATTAGTATGGTAGAACTGGGATCATGATAGTGGGGCAAGAGAAAGCATTAAGAACTAGAGGAAAGTTGTGTTTCATCTTTGCTGTCTCATACCCTGTATTCTTTAATCTCCACTCTGAGATCCTTCTGTAAGGGGATGTCCAGTGCACTGCAAATAGGTTTTGGGTCTATACCCGGCAGTCCCCTCTCATTCTCCATGATAAGATTTTTTTGTTCTCATGATACCTGTTGCCTTATCCCTTTAAAACTTTGTGATCACACAGGCTGGTATGCTTTCTCCATGTGGGCTCTGTTGCTTCAGAGCCAGATGGCTGTTTCTTTACCCTCAGGCCTTTAAGACCCCACACGCTATATCTTTAGGTAGCTGGACACCATCGGCTTTCTTCACCACATTTGCTTATGCAGCCGCTTTGTGGTCAGTGATTGTGTAGGGAAGGTGAGCATCTTAGAATGCCAATTTAATAGAACAGTGTTATTGCAATGAGGGAGTCCTTGAGCGGAGGCCCTATGTCCATCTGCTACCTTAATACTAAATCTATAAACATATGGACATAGATCTATTTCCCCATGCCCCTTTGTAAATATATGTACATATGTACATGCCTTTATTTAGACGTCTATAACTGGCCCTTGCTTCCCAGCTCACTCTTCTATACTCTTTGATTTTCCTCTTGTGCCCACTGACATGCTCAGTCTTCCTTTGGGTTTCAGTAATTCCTCTTGGTTACATTACCTTTGATCACGCCCTACCAGGCCTCCTACATCCCCCTCACTATCGTTTTCCATCACTTGTTGTACCCTTGTCTCTGGGTTTCTTTACAGCACTTCCTTTCCCCCCACCGTGCTCACTCCCATGCCCAATGGAAAGGGCCGGTCACATGTTTACTCCTCCAGATTGTTCATCCAGCCTCTCTTAATTAGACAGACCTGTAAAGGTAATAACATGCACAAAACAAGACTGAGCTAAACCAAGCAGCAAAAAGAAAAAAAAAACAAACAAAAATGAAAACAAAACCCAACCCAAATCCAATGACACTAAAAGAAAACAACACTAACCAGAAAGAAAAGTACAAGGACTGTGTGGTGAACTTTAGGAGTGTTTTCCAGTCCAGTCTGTGGGGGCACCGAACCCTGACCACAAAGTCCACCTTTGGCATTCCCCGGGGACTTTGATGCTCCGTTTTCTTACTCTTCCGCTGCACTCTCTTAGTGTCATGCATCGAAGTGGCAGGATCAGTTCGGGCGCAGTTCCCACACTGTGTGTCCAGTGTTGTCCCCTCTAAGGCTATGGGTCTTTGAGGGACGTTTCTCATCGTGGGGCTGCCCATGTGGTCTTCTCTGTGGATTGGCTTCTCTGATTGGGAACATCATCCTCAAGGTGTATTGGGCCAGGGTGTGCTCCATTCTCCCCTCCTCCCCCTTGTTCTGCCCTGTGTTCACTGATCAGATATGTCCCTCTCCGCGAGCTGCAGATCCGGTGCCATCCTGTGAAATACAATCTTTTGGGGCTGCAAGGATGTGGGGGGGTGGGTATCAGCTCAGATCTTTTGAGAGTCCAGGAGATATTGACTTCTCGATGGGCACAGTTCTGTGGGGCACCGTGCTCTTGGTCCAGACGCTGGTTGTGAATATGACTTTGTTGTTAACCAGTTGTGTGTCTCTGGGTCAACTCCCGTGTGTTTTTGAGTGAGTTTTCTAATCTGCAAAGTAAATGTACAGGATTATCCAGACTCCCATGTCAGCAAGTTATCGAGAGGGGTTAATCAGAGACTGTTTCATATAGTGTGTACCTGCGCGCCGCATTCTAGACCTGCGATGGCAATTATGAGCTCAGGATAGAGATGGTGTCCAGCAGGTAACATACGTGGCTCCATATTGAAACAGGAAGCCCACTGTGGAGATTTGGTCCTTCTGTTGATGGCCACCGGCCACCTAGTCTTCTCCTGCTATAACTGCTTCACTGGCTCAGCAGCTGAGCCAGAAGCCAGTGATATCATAACCAGGTGGCTAACTGGGCCAAAGGGCTGATAGATATTTGTTATTTTGTTGTCTTGGGAAACCCACCTACCCTCCATGCAAACCTTCTGGTGTGAGTTATCTGTGGAAGGAATCATAGGCTCACAGTAATTCACATCTTTCTTCTTGAAAATGTGCCCATATTCCTTTCTGAACCTGACAAGGTGGCCCCTGTGTCCACCAAGAAATTTACTGCCTGGCCTCCTACTTGGAGAGTTAGCCTGGGCTTTTGGCGGCGAAGTGAAACAGAGCCCTGACCCCTTCATTGAGCTTCTTCAAGCATTATTGTCTCTTGCTTGGGTCTTTCTACGTGCAGATGAGGCCCATCCACTCTAGTGGAGGGTCGTGCACCTCTCCTCGGGTTTTCAAGGCACTGATTTTTCCAGTGTCCTTCTTTCCTGCAGTAGGCACATTGGTCCTTCCCCATGGCTTGGCGGTGCCCACAGGTTAGTCTCTCCGTGAGTGGGCCATGCTCTCCTTTTCCTGAGTCTCTGGGGCCTCTCATGGCAATTCCTAGTATTTTAGCTAGCTTCTTTGTCTCTGTCGTGCTAGGGTCATCTCTGTTGTTATACACTCAATGAGCCACTTGTACCAAATCGCTAAGATTTTTCCCTTCAAACCCTTCCCACTTCTTTGTCATGTCTGAGGCAGACTGACTGAGTAATAAAGGCAATACTTATTGCCCTCCTGTTTTCAGTGCCTCCGGGCCGTTAGGGGTATAAAGCCCGTAGGCTTCCCTCAGCCACTCTAGAAAGGCAGGCGGATATTCTCTTATAGGAACCTGAAAATTCTCACTGACCTTAGATAAATTCATAGGTTTCCTAGCTCTTCTGCAGAGGGTCATGTAAGAGCAATGGTTGATACCTGGTAAAGTCCTCTGGGCCTTGCTAGGAATTGAGATCCCACATTGTTGGTGTAGTGGCCAAAAGAGTTTCTCCCAAGTGGGGAGTGCCTGCTCGCTGACCATCAGGTTCACTGACTGCTTACTGGGCCTCTGTCTGGAAGGTCTACCCTCCTCCGTTGTGAACAGCACCTGGAGAAGTTGTTGGCAAGCATTCCAGGTGGGCTGATGAGTATGGAAGTCATACCAGTACTAGTGTGTGTGGGGGGCTGCTTGTTAGGGGTGGGGGTGAGTTTGGGGGGCCGGTGGGGGAGGGAGTGACTCAATAAGGGCCTGTTAGAAGTTTTCTATTTCTGGACCCTAGAAACCTTATAGGGCGGGGGTTGAAAGAAAGGGTTTGAAGCCAGCTCTCCCACTCCCAGAGTTCTCCTGCAAAATGGGATAAAGCCGATTAGGGGAGAGTGATGGGGAGGGGAGGGGAGGGGAGGTGTGGGGGAGGGGTGAGGGAGGGGAGGGGGATGTGGAGGGATGGCCTCCACCTATGTGGTTTTGGGAACTTGGACCGTTTGTTTTTCCGGTCCTTCCATGTTTCCTGAAACCTTGGAAACAAGGGCCCTTTCTTTGCGGGAGGGAGTAAGTCTTTTATATTTGCAGGCTTCTTAGTGGCAATGTCAGCCCACACTTGAAGTAACGGGATCAGATCGGGATATCCTGGTTCCCTTTAAACATAACTATGAACTCTTAGTAATAGGGGGTGGGAAAACTAGTCTTGCGTGGGTCAATCAGGGACTCCTTCTGCCCCATCACTTTTAAACAAATTGTAGAGTCTCCAAGCTTTTGGGTTGAAACCACATCCTCTTGGTGAATGCCGAGAGCAGGGGTCCTCAAACTACAACCTGTGGGCCACATGCAGACAGCCGAGGACGTTGATCCTTTCTGCCGGGTGTATGTGCCCCATTTATTTTTTTTTTGAACTTCAAATCAAGATGTGCAGTGTGCACATGAATTTGTTCGTAATATTTGTTTTTTTAAACTATAGTCTTTCCTTCAAAAGGCCTGAGGGATAGTGAACTGGCCCCCTGGGTAAACAGTTTAAAGACCCCTGCCCTAAGGTATCCTGGACTTAGGGGTTATTAATCTCCCAGCCCTGAAACATCCCTGAACATTCTACCCGTTGTAGGAGGCACCATGGGAATTTGGACCCCGGGTAATTTACAAGCCTTTACTCCAATTGAACCCAAGAAAATTCAAAATGGCTTAGGCAGTTACTCTATTTTGGTCACTTTTGACTCGTCCTGCACTAGCCCATTATTTCCATTTAACTCTATAACGCGAAGCATGATGTTTTCATAACATTAAAAATGTATATATTAATACATATATATATATATATATTTATAACTATGAAAGTCCACAACAAAAAGAAAATTTTTTCCCAAAATTAAAATTGAAGCGTTATAGGGTTAAAAAGAAGGATGGGTCTTATCAGCGGGTCCAAGACCTTAGCATCATAAATGAATCAGTGATCCGACTGCACCTAGTAGTGCCCAAACCTGTGCCCTCCTAGGGGAAAGTGTGAATGCTTTTATCCCTCTTCCTGTACTTCCAATGAACAAACACACATGTCTGGTAATCCTAAGATTATTTTTGTTTCCTGTGATACTCACCTAATTTCAAGGCCACTGCCACCTCACAAGCTTAGCCTTGTCGTAGTCAAACTGTTCACCTTTTAGACCGTTTGTTTTTCTCAGAAGTTATCGGGTGATTAAAGCTTCTGAACCAAGTGTGCCAGGTCCACGACTACCATCTCCTGGACCACCTCAACCTTATCCATCCTGGATAAAGTTGCCCTCAATGGACAACCCCTCCCAGCAGTGTAGGAAGGGTATGGACCCAAAGCCCCACCTCGCCCCTTTTGCCAGCAGGAAGCAGCTAGAGATGTTGTCGCCCAGTACCCCCAAAGATTTGGGTCCATATCTCTTCAGGGGGGCAAATGTTAGGTAGCTATGCTAGGGACTGGGGCATCCGTTATGCATGCCCATAGGGCCAAGATAAGAGCCCAGTTAGGAGAGGCACCCTGTGCATGCTCAGAGGTCCAGATTTCTGGCCATGAAGGGGAGGTCACCTGGGTGGTTCCTGTACCTGGATTGACCAATCTAGGCCATGTAAATTCAATTCAGCCACTGGGGTCGGCCAGACTTGCCCACCACGCCTCCCTACGCTCATAAAACTCTCTTGAGTGCAGACCAGGCTTCTGCATGATTTCTCTCTCACTCAGGAAGGCTCTTTGGAGGCAGCTGTGCTGCACATGAGTGGCTGGTGGATACTGTTCAGATGCATGGCTTTCTGCTTGCAAGGGTTTTTGTCTCAGCTGACTGTAAGGGAGGAGGTAGTACGTCTGGATCACAGAGTATCCATGTCCACAAACGAGGCTGCTCATTCCACAGTCCTGGAAGTGCTTTATGAAAACCCTCTGCTTTGCAATGTCATTCTTTGTAGATTAGAGTGGGAGGGGCTGGGACCAAGGTATGCTGCCTCTTACTCCCAGTTGCAGGTTTCTGGATGCTGATTGTATCTCTTACAGCATCAGTTAGTGGGCTTGTTGTCTGCCTCAGGCTTTGTTCACGGAGATCCTCCAGCTAGTTGGTGGTGTGTGCGCATGAGCAGAGACTTCCTGCCAATCCCCCATGAGTAGTAGAGCTCCCATGGTGTGGACTCCATGAAAGCCTTGCCCCAGGCAGCATGCTTACAAAGGAGGGTGGGCCCTGCAGGACAGAGGACCATTCCCCCTGTGGAATGGCCTCAGAGATCCACCTCCCTCTCTGGCCAGCTGCTGGGGATGTGGGTCCTAAGCATCATGGCTGACTCAATAATAGACACAGGGTGAGGCGACTCCAGTAGCTGTTTTGACTGGTCTAATCCAGCCTGAGATCATCCTTGCATGAGCCCCTGCCAAGATTATTTTTGTTTCTTTTATGATCTTTTCATTAGTGGCTCCTACAACACTAACCACCATCCATAAATACATCATCTGTTTGAAGCCCATCTGTACATTAATTGCCCTCCTTATTCACAAAATATCCACTCTCCACCCAAGCCCCTGGCCTCAGCTCCTCATTTTTCCCCCCTCAATGCCCGCCACCCATCCCTCATCAATCCTTGGAAATGTACTAATTCTTTTGTCATATTTTCACCCACCTTTCTTTTGAGGTCAATGAAGATCCTTGTAATCGGTTCCCACTTTCCATCCTGCCCTTCCTCCACCCTCCCAGTATCTCCACTCATAACACTGGTAAAGGGCCCATCCACTCTGGATTCCCCGTGTTTGAAATTCCTATCGGTACTAGAATACCTTCTCTAGTTTGGCCAGATTAGTATGGTAGAACTGGGATCATGATAGTGGGGCAAGAGAAAGCATTAAGAACTAGAGGAAAGTTGTGTTTCATCTTTGCTGTCTCATACCCTGTATTCTTTAATCTCCACTCTGAGATCCTTCTGTAAGGGGATGTCCAGTGCACTGCAAATAGGTTTTGGGTCTATACCCGGCAGTCCCCTCTCATTCTCCATGATAAGATTTTTTTGTTCTCATGATACCTGTTGCCTTATCCCTTTAAAACTTTGTGATCACACAGGCTGGTATGCTTTCTCCATGTGGGCTCTGTTGCTTCAGAGCCAGATGGCTGTTTCTTTACCCTCAGGCCTTTAAGACCCCACACGCTATATCTTTAGGTAGCTGGACACCATCGGCTTTCTTCACCACATTTGCTTATGCAGCCGCTTTGTGGTCAGTGATTGTGTAGGGAAGGTGAGCATCTTAGAATGCCAATTTAATAGAACAGTGTTATTGCAATGAGGGAGTCCTTGAGCGGAGGCCCTATGTCCATCTGCTACCTTAATACTAAATCTATAAACATATGGACATAGATCTATTTCCCCATGCCCCTTTGTAAATATATGTACATATGTACATGCCTTTATTTAGACGTCTATAACTGGCCCTTGCTTCCCAGCTCACTCTTCTATACTCTTTGATTTTCCTCTTGTGCCCACTGACATGCTCAGTCTTCCTTTGGGTTTCAGTAATTCCTCTTGGTTACATTACCTTTGATCACGCCCTACCAGGCCTCCTACATCCCCCTCACTATCGTTTTCCATCACTTGTTGTACCCTTGTCTCTGGGTTTCTTTACAGCACTTCCTTTCCCCCCACCGTGCTCACTCCCATGCCCAATGGAAAGGGCCGGTCACATGTTTACTCCTCCAGATTGTTCATCCAGCCTCTCTTAATTAGACAGACCTGTAAAGGTAATAACATGCACAAAACAAGACTGAGCTAAACCAAGCAGCAAAAAGAAAAAAAAAACAAACAAAAATGAAAACAAAACCCAACCCAAATCCAATGACACTAAAAGAAAACAACACTAACCAGAAAGAAAAGTACAAGGACTGTGTGGTGAACTTTAGGAGTGTTTTCCAGTCCAGTCTGTGGGGGCACCGAACCCTGACCACAAAGTCCACCTTTGGCATTCCCCGGGGACTTTGATGCTCCGTTTTCTTACTCTTCCGCTGCACTCTCTTAGTGTCATGCATCGAAGTGGCAGGATCAGTTCGGGCGCAGTTCCCACACTGTGTGTCCAGTGTTGTCCCCTCTAAGGCTATGGGTCTTTGAGGGACGTTTCTCATCGTGGGGCTGCCCATGTGGTCTTCTCTGTGGATTGGCTTCTCTGATTGGGAACATCATCCTCAAGGTGTATTGGGCCAGGGTGTGCTCCATTCTCCCCTCCTCCCCCTTGTTCTGCCCTGTGTTCACTGATCAGATATGTCCCTCTCCGCGAGCTGCAGATCCGGTGCCATCCTGTGAAATACAATCTTTTGGGGCTGCAAGGATGTGGGGGGGTGGGTATCAGCTCAGATCTTTTGAGAGTCCAGGAGATATTGACTTCTCGATGGGCACAGTTCTGTGGGGCACCGTGCTCTTGGTCCAGACGCTGGTTGTGAATATGACTTTGTTGTTAACCAGTTGTGTGTCTCTGGGTCAACTCCCGTGTGTTTTTGAGTGAGTTTTCTAATCTGCAAAGTAAATGTACAGGATTATCCAGACTCCCATGTCAGCAAGTTATCGAGAGGGGTTAATCAGAGACTGTTTCATATAGTGTGTACCTGCGCGCCGCATTCTAGACCTGCGATGGCAATTATGAGCTCAGGATAGAGATGGTGTCCAGCAGGTAACATACGTGGCTCCATATTGAAACAGGAAGCCCACTGTGGAGATTTGGTCCTTCTGTTGATGGCCACCGGCCACCTAGTCTTCTCCTGCTATAACTGCTTCACTGGCTCAGCAGCTGAGCCAGAAGCCAGTGATATCATAACCAGGTGGCTAACTGGGCCAAAGGGCTGATAGATATTTGTTATTTTGTTGTCTTGGGAAACCCACCTACCCTCCATGCAAACCTTCTGGTGTGAGTTATCTGTGGAAGGAATCATAGGCTCACAGTAATTCACATCTTTCTTCTTGAAAATGTGCCCATATTCCTTTCTGAACCTGACAAGGTGGCCCCTGTGTCCACCAAGAAATTTACTGCCTGGCCTCCTACTTGGAGAGTTAGCCTGGGCTTTTGGCGGCGAAGTGAAACAGAGCCCTGACCCCTTCATTGAGCTTCTTCAAGCATTATTGTCTCTTGCTTGGGTCTTTCTACGTGCAGATGAGGCCCATCCACTCTAGTGGAGGGTCGTGCACCTCTCCTCGGGTTTTCAAGGCACTGATTTTTCCAGTGTCCTTCTTTCCTGCAGTAGGCACATTGGTCCTTCCCCATGGCTTGGCGGTGCCCACAGGTTAGTCTCTCCGTGAGTGGGCCATGCTCTCCTTTTCCTGAGTCTCTGGGGTCTCTCATGGCAATTCCTAGTATTTTAGCTAGCTTCTTTGTCTCTGTCGTGCTAGGGTCATCTCTGTTGTTATACACTCAATGAGCCACTTGTACCAAATCGCTAAGATTTTTCCCTTCAAACCCTTCCCACTTCTTTGTCATGTCTGAGGCAGACTGACTGAGTAATAAAGGCAATACTTATTGCCCTCCTGTTTTCAGTGCCTCCGGGCCGTTAGGGGTATAAAGCCCGTAGGCTTCCCTCAGCCACTCTAGAAAGGCAGGCGGATATTCTCTTATAGGAACCTGAAAATTCTCACTGACCTTAGATAAATTCATAGGTTTCCTAGCTCTTCTGCAGAGGGTCATGTAAGAGCAATGGTTGATACCTGGTAAAGTCCTCTGGGCCTTGCTAGGAATTGAGATCCCACATTGTTGGTGTAGTGGCCAAAAGAGTTTCTCCCAAGTGGGGAGTGCCCGCTCGCTGACCATCAGGTTCACTGACTGCTTACTGGGCCTCTGTCTGGAAGGGCTACCCTCCTCCGTTGTGAACAGCACCTGGAGAAGTTGTTGGCAAGCATTCCAGGTGGGCTGATGAGTATGGAAGTCATACCAGTACTAGTGTGTGTGGGGGGCTGCTTGTTAGGGGTGGGGGTGAGTTTGGGGGGCCGGTGGGGGAGGGAGTGACTCAATAAGGGCATGTTAGAAGTTTTCTATTTCTGGACCATAGAAACCTTATAGGGCGGGGGTTGAAAGAAAGGGTTTGAAGCCAGCTCTCCCACTCCCATAGTTCTCCTGCAAAATGGGATAAAGCCGATTAGGGGAGAGTGATGGGGAGGGGAGGGGAGGGGAGGTGTGGGGGAGGGGTGAGGGAGGGGAGGGGTGGGGGAGGGTGATGTGGAGGGATGGCCTCCACCTATGTGGTTTTGGGAACTTGGACCGTTTGCTTTTCCGGTCCTTCCATGTTTCCTGAAACCTTGGAAACAAGGGCCCTTTCTTTGCGGGAGGGAGTAAGTCTTTTATATTTGCAGGCTTCTTAGTGGCAATGTCAGCCCACACTTGAAGTAACGGGATCAGATCGGGATATCCTGGTTCCCTTTAAACATAACTATGAACTCTTAGTAATAGGGGGTGGGAAAACTAGTCTTGCGTGGGTCAATCAGGGACTCCTTCTGCCCCATCACTTTTAAACAAATTGTAGAGTCTCCAAGCTTTTGGGTTGAAACCACATCCTCTTGGTGAATGCCGAGAGCAGGGGTCCTCAAACTACAACCTGTGGGCCACATGCAGACAGCCGAGGACGTTGATCCTTTCTGCCGGGTGTATGTGCCCCATTTATTTTTTTTTTTTGAACTTCAAATCAAGATGTGCAGTGTGCACATGAATTTGTTCGTAATATTTGTTTTTTTAAACTATAGTCTTTCCTTCAAAAGGCCTGAGGGATAGTGAACTGGCCCCCTGGGTAAACAGTTTAAAGACCCCTGCCCTAAGGTATCCTGGACTTAGGGGTTATTAATCTCCCAGCCCTGAAACATCCCTGAACATTCTATTCGTTGTAGGAGGCACCATGGGAATTTGGACCCCGGGTAATTTACAAGCCTTTACTCCAATTGAACCCAAGAAAATTCAAAATGGCTTAGGCAGTTACTCTATTTTGGTCACTTTTGACTCGTCCTGCACTAGCCCATTATTTCCATTTAACTCTATAACGCGAAGCATGATGTTTTCATAACATTAAAAATGTATATATTAATACATACATATATATATATATATATTTATAACTATGAAAGTCCACAACAAAAAGAAAATTTTTTCCCAAAATTAAAATTGAAGCGTTATAGGGTTAAAAAGAAGGATGGGTCTTATCAGCGGGTCCAAGACCTTAGCATCATAAATGAATCAGTGATCCGACTGCACCTAGTAGTGCCCAAACCTGTGCCCTCCTAGGGGAAAGTGTGAATGCTTTTATCCCTCTTCCTGTACTTCCAATGAACAAACACACATGTCTGGTAATCCTAAGATTATTTTTGTTTCCTGTGACACTCACCTAATTTCAAGGCCACTGCCACCTCACAAGCTTAGCCTTGTCGTAGTCAAACTGTTCACCTTTTAGACCGTTTGTTTTTCTCAGAAGTTATCGGGTGATTAAAGCTTCTGAACCAAGTGTGCCAGGTCCACGACTACCATCTCCTGGACCACCTCAACCTTATCCATCCTGGATAAAGTTGCCCTCAATGGACAACCCCTCCCAGCAGTGTAGGAAGGGTATGGACCCAAAGCCCCACCTCGCCCCTTTTGCCAGCAGGAAGCAGCTAGAGATGTCGTCGCCCAGTACCCCCAAAGATTTGGGTCCATATCTCTTCAGGGGGGCAAATGTTAGGTAGCTATGCTAGGGACTGGGGCATCCGTTATGCATGCCCATAGGGCCAAGATAAGAGCCCAGTTAGGAGAGGCACCCTGTGCATGCTCAGAGGTCCAGATTTCTGGCCATGAAGGGGAGGTCACCTGGGTGGTTCCTGTACCTGGATTGACCAATCTAGGCCATGTAAATTCAATTCAGCCACTGGGGTCGGCCAGACTTGCCCACCACGCCTCCCTACGCTCATAAAACTCTCTTGAGTGCAGACCAGGCTTCTGCATGATTTCTCTCTCACTCAGGAAGGCTCTTTGGAGGCAGCTGTGCTGCACATGAGTGGCTGGTGGATACTGTTCAGATGCATGGCTTTCTGCTTGCAAGGGTTTTTGTCTCAGCTGACTGTAAGGGAGGAGGTAGTACGTCTGGATCACAGAGTATCCATGTCCACAAACGAGGCTGCTCATTCCACAGTCCTGGAAGTGCTTTATGAAAACCCTCTGCTTTGCAATGTCACTCTTTGTAGATTAGAGTGGGAGGGGCTGGGACCAAGGTATGCTGCCTCTTACTCCCAGTTGCAGGTTTCTGGATGCTGATTGTATCTCTTACAGCATCAGTTAGTGGGCTTGTTGTCTGCCTCAGGCTTTGTTCACGGAGATCCTCCAGCTAGTTGGTGGTGTGTGCGCATGAGCAGAGACTTCCTGCCAATCCCCCATGAGTAGTAGAGCTCCCATGGTGTGGACTCCATGAAAGCCTTGCCCCAGGCAGCATGCTTACAAAGGAGGGTGGGCCCTGCAGGACAGAGGACCATTCCCCCTGTGGAATGGCCTCAGAGATCCACCTCCCTCTCTGGCCAGCTGCTGGGGCTGTGGGTCCTAAGCATCATGGCTGACTCAATAATAGACACAGGGTGAGGCGACTCCAGTAGCTGTTTTGACTGGTCTAATCCAGCCTGAGATCATCCTTGCATGAGCCCCTGCCAAGATTATTTTTGTTTCTTTTATGATCTTTTCATTAGTGGCTCCTACAACACTAACCACCATCCATAAATACATCATCTGTTTGAAGCCCATCTGTACATTAATTGCCCTCCTTATTCACAAAATATCCACTCTCCACCCAAGCCCCTGGCCTCAGCTCCTCATTTTTCCCCCCTCAATGCCCGCCACCCATCCCTCATCAATCCTTGGAAATGTACTAATTCTTCTGTCATATTTTCACCCACCTTTCTTTTGAGGTCAATGAAGATCCTTGTAATCGGTTCCCACTTTCCATCCTGCCCTTCCTCCACCCTCCCAGTATCTCCACTCATAACACTGGTAAAGGGCCCATCCACTCTGGATTCCCCGTGTTTGAAATTCCTATCGGTACTAGAATACCTTCTCTAGTTTGGCCAGATTAGTATGGTAGAACTGGGATCATGATAGTGGGGCAAGAGAAAGCATTAAGAACTAGAGGAAAGTTGTGTTTCATCTTTGCTGTCTCATACCCTGTATTCTTTAATCTCCACTCTGAGATCCTTCTGTAAGGGGATGTCCAGTGCACTGCAAATAGGTTTTGGGTCTATACCCGGCAGTCCCCTCTCATTCTCCATGATAAGATTTTTTTGTTCTCATGATACCTGTTGCCTTATCCCTTTAAAACTTTGTGATCACACAGGCTGGTATGCTTTCTCCATGTGGGCTCTGTTGCTTCAGAGCCAGATGGCTGTTTCTTTACCCTCAGGCCTTTAAGACCCCACACGCTATATCTTTAGGTAGCTGGACACCATCGGCTTTCTTCACCACATTTGCTTATGCAGCCGCTTTGTGGTCAGTGATTGTGTAGGGAAGGTGAGCATCTTAGAATGCCAATTTAATAGAACAGTGTTATTGCAATGAGGGAGTCCTTGAGCGGAGGCCCTATGTCCATCTGCTACCTTAATACTAAATCTATAAACATATGGACATAGATCTATTTCCCCATGCCCCTTTGTAAATATATGTACATATGTACATGCCTTTATTTAGACGTCTATAACTGGCCCTTGCTTCCCAGCTCACTCTTCTATACTCTTTGATTTTCCTCTTGTGCCCACTGTCATGCTCAGTCTTCCTTTGGGTTTCAGTAATTCCTCTTGGTTACATTACCTTTGATCACGCCCTACCAGGCCTCCTACATCCCCCTCACTATCGTTTTCCATCACTTGTTGTACCCTTGTCTCTGGGTTTCTTTACAGCACTTCCTTTCCCCCCACCGTGCTCACTCCCATGCCCAATGGAAAGGGCCGGTCACATGTTTACTCCTCCAGATTGTTCATCCAGCCTCTCTTAATTAGACAGACCTGTAAAGGTAATAACATGCACAAAACAAGACTGAGCTAAACCAAGCAGCAAAAAGAAAAAAAAAACAAACAAAAATGAAAACAAAACCCAACCCAAATCCAATGACACTAAAAGAAAACAACACTAACCAGAAAGAAAAGTACAAGGACTGTGTGGTGAACTTTAGGAGTGTTTTCCAGTCCAGTCTGTGGGGGCACCGAACCCTGACCACAAAGTCCACCTTTGGCATTCCCCGGGGACTTTGATGCTCCGTTTTCTTACTCTTCCGCTGCACTCTCTTAGTGTCATGCATCGAAGTGGCAGGATCAGTTCGGGCGCAGTTCCCACACTGTGTGTCCAGTGTTGTCCCCTCTAAGGCTATGGGTCTTTGAGGGACGTTTCTCATCGTGGGGCTGCCCATGTGGTCTTCTCTGTGGATTGGCTTCTCTGATTGGGAACATCATCCTCAAGGTGTATTGGGCCAGGGTGTGCTCCATTCTCCCCTCCTCCCCCTTGTTCTGCCCTGTGTTCACTGATCAGATATGTCCCTCTCCGCGAGCTGCAGATCCGGTGCCATCCTGTGAAATACAATCTTTTGGGGCTGCAAGGATGTGGGGGGGTGGGTATCAGCTCAGATCTTTTGAGAGTCCAGGAGATATTGACTTCTCGATGGGCACAGTTCTGTGGGGCACCGTGCTCTTGGTCCAGACGCTGGTTGTGAATATGACTTTGTTGTTAACCAGTTGTGTGTCTCTGGGTCAACTCCCGTGTGTTTTTGAGTGAGTTTTCTAATCTGCAAAGTAAATGTACAGGATTATCCAGACTCCCATGTCAGCAAGTTATCGAGAGGGGTTAATCAGAGACTGTTTCATATAGTGTGTACCTGCGCGCCACATTCTAGACCTGCGATGGCAATTATGAGCTCAGGATAGAGATGGTGTCCAGCAGGTAACATACGTGGCTCCATATTGAAACAGGAAGCCCACTGTGGAGATTTGGTCCTTCTGTTGATGGCCACCGGCCACCTAGTCTTCTCCTGCTATAACTGCTTCACTGGCTCAGCAGCTGAGCCAGAAGCCAGTGATATCATAACCAGGTGGCTAACTGGGCCAAAGGGCTGATAGATATTTGTTATTTTGTTGTCTTGGGAAACCCACCTACCCTCCATGCAAACCTTCTGGTGTGAGTTATCTGTGGAAGGAATCATAGGCTCACAGTAATTCACATCTTTCTTCTTGAAAATGTGCCCATATTCCTTTCTGAACCTGACAAGGTGGCCCCTGTGTCCACCAAGAAATTTACTGCCTGGCCTCCTACTTGGAGAGTTAGCCTGGGCTTTTGGCGGCGAAGTGAAACAGAGCCCTGACCCCTTCATTGAGCTTCTTCAAGCATTATTGTCTCTTGCTTGGGTCTTTCTACGTGCAGATGAGGCCCATCCACTCTAGTGGAGGGTCGTGCACCTCTCCTCGGGTTTTCAAGGCACTGATTTTTCCAGTGTCCTTCTTTCCTGCAGTAGGCACATTGGTCCTTCCCCATGGCTTGGCGGTGCCCACAGGTTAGTCTCTCCGTGAGTGGGCCATGCTCTCCTTTTCCTGAGTCTCTGGGGTCTCTCATGGCAATTCCTAGTATTTTAGCTAGCTTCTTTGTCTCTGTCGTGCTAGGGTCATCTCTGTTGTTATACACTCAATGAGCCACTTGTACCAAATCGCTAAGATTTTTCCCTTCAAACCCTTCCCACTTCTTTGTCATGTCTGAGGCAGACTGACTGAGTAATAAAGGCAATACTTATTGCCCTCCTGTTTTCAGTGCCTCCGGGCCGTTAGGGGTATAAAGCCCGTAGGCTTCCCTCAGCCACTCTAGAAAGGCAGGCGGATATTCTCTTATAGGAACCTGAAAATTCTCACTGACCTTAGATAAATTCATAGGTTTCCTAGCTCTTCTGCAGAGGGTCATGTAAGAGCAATGGTTGATACCTGGTAAAGTCCTCTGGGCCTTGCTAGGAATTGAGATCCCACATTGTTGGTGTAGTGGCCAAAAGAGTTTCTCCCAAGTGGGGAGTGCCCGCTCGCTGACCATCAGGTTCACTGACTGCTTACTGGGCCTCTGTCTGGAAGGTCTACCCTCCTCCGTTGTGAACAGCACCTGGAGAAGTTGTTGGCAAGCATTCCAGGTGGGCTGATGAGTATGGAAGTCATACCAGTACTAGTGTGTGTGGGGGGCTGCTTGTTAGGGGTGGGGGTGAGTTTGGGGGGCCGGTGGGGGAGGGAGTGACTCAATAAGGGCCTGTTAGAAGTTTTCTATTTCTGGACCCTAGAAACCTTATAGGGCGGGGGTTGAAAGAAAGGGTTTGAAGCCAGCTCTCCCACTCCCAGAGTTCTCCTGCAAAATGGGATAAAGCCGATTAGGGGAGAGTGATGGGGAGGGGAGGGGAGGGGAGGTGTGGGGGAGGGGTGAGGGAGGGGAGGGGTGGGGGAGGGTGATGTGGAGGGATGGCCTCCACCTATGTGGTTTTGGGAACTTGGACCGTTTGTTTTTCCGGTCCTTCCATGTTTCCTGAAACCTTGGAAACAAGGGCCCTTTCTTTGCAGGAGGGAGTAAGTCTTTTATATTTGCAGGCTTCTTAGTGGCAATGTCAGCCCACACTTGAAGTAACGGGATCAGATCGGGATATCCTGGTTCCCTTTAAACATAACTATGAACTCTTAGTAATAGGGGGTGGGAAAACTAGTCTTGCGTGGGTCAATCAGGGACTCCTTCTGCCCCATCACTTTTAAACAAATTGTAGAGTCTCCAAGCTTTTGGGTTGAAACCACATCCTCTTGGTGAATGCCGAGAGCAGGGGTCCTCAAACTACAACCTGTGGGCCACATGCAGACAGCCGAGGACGTTGATCCTTTCTGCCGGGTGTATGTGCCCCATTTATTTTTTTTTTGAACTTCAAATCAAGATGTGCAGTGTGCACATGAATTTGTTCGTAATATTTGTTTTTTTAAACTATAGTCTTTCCTTCAAAAGGCCTGAGGGATAGTGAACTGGCCCCCTGGGTAAACAGTTTAAAGACCCCTGCCCTAAGGTATCCTGGACTTAGGGGTTATTAATCTCCCAGCCCTGAAACATCCCTGAACATTCTACCCGTTGTAGGAGGCACCATGGGAATTTGGACCCCGGGTAATTTACAAGCCTTTACTCCAATTGAACCCAAGAAAATTCAAAATGGCTTAGGCAGTTACTCTATTTTGGTCACTTTTGACTCGTCCTGCACTAGCCCATTATTTCCATTTAACTCTATAACGCGAAGCATGATGTTTTCATAACATTAAAAATGTATATATTAATACATATATATATATATATATTTATAACTATGAAAGTCCACAACAAAAAGAAAATTTTTTCCCAAAATTAAAATTGAAGCGTTATAGGGTTAAAAAGAAGGATGGGTCTTATCAGCGGGTCCAAGACGTTAGCATCATAAATGAATCAGTGATCCGACTGCACCTAGTAGTGCCCAAACCTGTGCCCTCCTAGGGGAAAGTGTGAATGCTTTTATCCCTCTTCCTGTACTTCCAATGAACAAACACACATGTCTGGTAATCCTAAGATTATTTTTGTTTCCTGTGATACTCACCTAATTTCAAGGCCACTGCCACCTCACAAGCTTAGCCTTGTCGTAGTCAAACTGTTCACCTTTTAGACCGTTTGTTTTTCTCAGAAGTTATCGGGTGATTAAAGCTTCTGAACCAAGTGTGCCAGGTCCACGACTACCATCTCCTGGACCACCTCAACCTTATCCATCCTGGATAAAGTTGCCCTCAATGGACAACCCCTCCCAGCAGTGTAGGAAGGGTATGGACCCAAAGCCCCACCTCGCCCCTTTTGCCAGCAGGAAGCAGCTAGAGATGTCGTCGCCCAGTACCCCCAAAGATTTGGGTCCATATCTCTTCAGGGGGGCAAATGTTAGGTAGCTATGCTAGGGACTGGGGCATCCGTTATGCATGCCCATAGGGCCAAGATAAGAGCCCAGTTAGGAGAGGCACCCTGTGCATGCTCAGAGGTCCAGATTTCTGGCCATGAAGGGGAGGTCACCTGGGTGGTTCCTGTACCTGGATTGACCAATCTAGGCCATGTAAATTCAATTCAGCCACTGGGGTCGGCCAGACTTGCCCACCACGCCTCCCTACGCTCATAAAACTCTCTTGAGTGCAGACCAGGCTTCTGCATGATTTCTCTCTCACTCAGGAAGGCTCTTTGGAGGCAGCTGTGCTGCACATGAGTGGCTGGTGGATACTGTTCAGATGCATGGCTTTCTGCTTGCAAGGGTTTTTGTCTCAGCTGACTGTAAGGGAGGAGGTAGTACGTCTGGATCACAGAGTATCCATGTCCACAAACGAGGCTGCTCATTCCACAGTCCTGGAAGTGCTTTATGAAAACCCTCTGCTTTGCAATGTCATTCTTTGTAGATTAGAGTGGGAGGGGCTGGGACCAAGGTATGCTGCCTCTTACTCCCAGTTGCAGGTTTCTGGATGCTGATTGTATCTCTTACAGCATCAGTTAGTGGGCTTGTTGTCTGCCTCAGGCTTTGTTCACGGAGATCCTCCAGCTAGTTGGTGGTGTGTGCGCATGAGCAGAGACTTCCTGCCAATCCCCCATGAGTAGTAGAGCTCCCATGGTGTGGACTCCATGAAAGCCTTGCCCCAGGCAGCATGCTTACAAAGGAGGGTGGGCCCTGCAGGACAGAGGACCATTCCCCCTGTGGAATGGCCTCAGAGATCCACCTCCCTCTCTGGCCAGCTGCTGGGGATGTGGGTCCTAAGCATCATGGCTGACTCAATAATAGACACAGGGTGAGGCGACTCCAGTAGCTGTTTTGACTGGTCTAATCCAGCCTGAGATCATCCTTGCATGAGCCCCTGCCAAGATTATTTTTGTTTCTTTTATGATCTTTTCATTAGTGGCTCCTACAACACTAACCACCATCCATAAATACATCATCTGTTTGAAGCCCATCTGTACATTAATTGCCCTCCTTATTCACAAAATATCCACTCTCCACCCAAGCCCCTGGCCTCAGCTCCTCATTTTTCCCCCCTCAATGCCCGCCACCCATCCCTCATCAATCCTTGGAAATGTACTAATTCTTTTGTCATATTTTCACCCACCTTTCTTTTGAGGTCAATGAAGATCCTTGTAATCGGTTCCCACTTTCCATCCTGCCCTTCCTCCACCCTCCCAGTATCTCCACTCATAACACTGGTAAAGGGCCCATCCACTCTGGATTCCCCGTGTTTGAAATTCCTATCGGTACTAGAATACCTTCTCTAGTTTGGCCAGATTAGTATGGTAGAACTGGGATCATGATAGTGGGGCAAGAGAAAGCATTAAGAACTAGAGGAAAGTTGTGTTTCATCTTTGCTGTCTCATACCCTGTATTCTTTAATCTCCACTCTGAGATCCTTCTGTAAGGGGATGTCCAGTGCACTGCAAATAGGTTTTGGGTCTATACCCGGCAGTCCCCTCTCATTCTCCATGATAAGATTTTTTTGTTCTCATGATACCTGTTGCCTTATCCCTTTAAAACTTTGTGATCACACAGGCTGGTATGCTTTCTCCATGTGGGCTCTGTTGCTTCAGAGCCAGATGGCTGTTTCTTTACCCTCAGGCCTTTAAGACCCCACACGCTATATCTTTAGGTAGCTGGACACCATCGGCTTTCTTCACCACATTTGCTTATGCAGCCGCTTTGTGGTCAGTGATTGTGTAGGGAAGGTGAGCATCTTAGAATGCCAATTTAATAGAACAGTGTTATTGCAATGAGGGAGTCCTTGAGCGGAGGCCCTATGTCCATCTGCTACCTTAATACTAAATCTATAAACATATGGACATAGATCTATTTCCCCATGCCCCTTTGTAAATATATGTACATATGTACATGCCTTTATTTAGACGTCTATAACTGGCCCTTGCTTCCCAGCTCACTCTTCTATACTCTTTGATTTTCCTCTTGTGCCCACTGACATGCTCAGTCTTCCTTTGGGTTTCAGTAATTCCTCTTGGTTACATTACCTTTGATCACGCCCTACCAGGCCTCCTACATCCCCCTCACTATCGTTTTCCATCACTTGTTGTACCCTTGTCTCTGGGTTTCTTTACAGCACTTCCTTTCCCCCCACCGTGCTCACTCCCATGCCCAATGGAAAGGGCCGGTCACATGTTTACTCCTCCAGATTGTTCATCCAGCCTCTCTTAATTAGACAGACCTGTAAAGGTAATAACATGCACAAAACAAGACTGAGCTAAACCAAGCAGCAAAAAGAAAAAAAAAACAAACAAAAATGAAAACAAAACCCAACCCAAATCCAATGACACTAAAAGAAAACAACACTAACCAGAAAGAAAAGTACAAGGACTGTGTGGTGAACTTTAGGAGTGTTTTCCAGTCCAGTCTGTGGGGGCACCGAACCCTGACCACAAAGTCCACCTTTGGCATTCCCCGGGGACTTTGATGCTCCGTTTTCTTACTCTTCCGCTGCACTCTCTTAGTGTCATGCATCGAAGTGGCAGGATCAGTTCGGGCGCAGTTCCCACACTGTGTGTCCAGTGTTGTCCCCTCTAAGGCTATGGGTCTTTGAGGGACGTTTCTCATCGTGGGGCTGCCCATGTGGTCTTCTCTGTGGATTGGCTTCTCTGATTGGGAACATCATCCTCAAGGTGTATTGGGCCAGGGTGTGCTCCATTCTCCCCTCCTCCCCCTTGTTCTGCCCTGTGTTCACTGATCAGATATGTCCCTCTCCGCGAGCTGCAGATCCGGTGCCATCCTGTGAAATACAATCTTTTGGGGCTGCAAGGATGTGGGGGGGTGGGTATCAGCTCAGATCTTTTGAGAGTCCAGGAGATATTGACTTCTCGATGGGCACAGTTCTGTGGGGCACCGTGCTCTTGGTCCAGACGCTGGTTGTGAATATGACTTTGTTGTTAACCAGTTGTGTGTCTCTGGGTCAACTCCCGTGTGTTTTTGAGTGAGTTTTCTAATCTGCAAAGTAAATGTACAGGATTATCCAGACTCCCATGTCAGCAAGTTATCGAGAGGGGTTAATCAGAGACTGTTTCATATAGTGTGTACCTGCGCGCCGCATTCTAGACCTGCGATGGCAATTATGAGCTCAGGATAGAGATGGTGTCCAGCAGGTAACATACGTGGCTCCATATTGAAACAGGAAGCCCACTGTGGAGATTTGGTCCTTCTGTTGATGGCCACCGGCCACCTAGTCTTCTCCTGCTATAACTGCTTCACTGGCTCAGCAGCTGAGCCAGAAGCCAGTGATATCATAACCAGGTGGCTAACTGGGCCAAAGGGCTGATAGATATTTGTTATTTTGTTGTCTTGGGAAACCCACCTACCCTCCATGCAAACCTTCTGGTGTGAGTTATCTGTGGAAGGAATCATAGGCTCACAGTAATTCACATCTTTCTTCTTGAAAATGTGCCCATATTCCTTTCTGAACCTGACAAGGTGGCCCCTGTGTCCACCAAGAAATTTACTGCCTGGCCTCCTACTTGGAGAGTTAGCCTGGGCTTTTGGCGGCGAAGTGAAACAGAGCCCTGACCCCTTCATTGAGCTTCTTCAAGCATTATTGTCTCTTGCTTGGGTCTTTCTACGTGCAGATGAGGCCCATCCACTCTAGTGGAGGGTCGTGCACCTCTCCTCGGGTTTTCAAGGCACTGATTTTTCCAGTGTCCTTCTTTCCTGCAGTAGGCACATTGGTCCTTCCCCATGGCTTGGCGGTGCCCACAGGTTAGTCTCTCCGTGAGTGGGCCATGCTCTCCTTTTCCTGAGTCTCTGGGGTCTCTCATGGCAATTCCTAGTATTTTAGCTAGCTTCTTTGTCTCTGTCGTGCTAGGGTCATCTCTGTTGTTATACACTCAATGAGCCACTTGTACCAAATCGCTAAGATTTTTCCCTTCAAACCCTTCCCACTTCTTTGTCATGTCTGAGGCAGACTGACTGAGTAATAAAGGCAATACTTATTGCCCTCCTGTTTTCAGTGCCTCCGGGCCGTTAGGGGTATAAAGCCCGTAGGCTTCCCTCAGCCACTCTAGAAAGGCAGGCGGATATTCTCTTATAGGAACCTGAAAATTCTCACTGACCTTAGATAAATTCATAGGTTTCCTAGCTCTTCTGCAGAGGGTCATGTAAGAGCAATGGTTGATACCTGGTAAAGTCCTCTGGGCCTTGCTAGGAATTGAGATCCCACATTGTTGGTGTAGTGGCCAAAAGAGTTTCTCCCAAGTGGGGAGTGCCCGCTCGCTGACCATCAGGTTCACTGACTGCTTACTGGGCCTCTGTCTGGAAGGGCTACCCTCCTCCGTTGTGAACAGCACCTGGAGAAGTTGTTGGCAAGCATTCCAGGTGGGCTGATGAGTATGGAAGTCATACCAGTACTAGTGTGTGTGGGGGGCTGCTTGTTAGGGGTGGGGGTGAGTTTGGGGGGCCGGTGGGGGAGGGAGTGACTCAATAAGGGCCTGTTAGAAGTTTTCTATTTCTGGACCCTAGAAACCTTATAGGGCGGGGGTTGAAAGAAAGGGTTTGAAGCCAGCTCTCCCACTCCCAGAGTTCTCCTGCAAAATGGGATAAAGCCGATTAGGGGAGAGTGATGGGGAGGGGAGGGGAGGGGAGGTGTGGGGGAGGGGTGAGGGAGGGGAGGGGTGGGGGAGGGTGATGTGGAGGGATGGCCTCCACCTATGTGGTTTTGGGAACTTGGACCGTTTGTTTTTCCGGTCCTTCCATGTTTCCTGAAACCTTGGAAACAAGGGCCCTTTCTTTGCGGGAGGGAGTAAGTCTTTTATATTTGCAGGCTTCTTAGTGGCAATGTCAGCCCACACTTGAAGTAACGGGATCAGATCGGGATATCCTGGTTCCCTTTAAACATAACTATGAACTCTTAGTAATAGGGGGTGGGAAAACTAGTCTTGCGTGGGTCAATCAGGGACTCCTTCTGCCCCATCACTTTTAAACAAATTGTAGAGTCTCCAAGCTTTTGGGTTGAAACCACATCCTCTTGGTGAATGCCGAGAGCAGGGGTCCTCAAACTACAACCTGTGGGCCACATGCAGACAGCCGAGGACGTTGATCCTTTCTGCCGGGTGTATGTGCCCCATTTATTTTTTTTTTGAACTTCAAATCAAGATGTGCAGTGTGCACATGAATTTGTTCGTAATATTTGTTTTTTTAAACTATAGTCTTTCCTTCAAAAGGCCTGAGGGATAGTGAACTGGCCCCCTGGGTAAACAGTTTAAAGACCCCTGCCCTAAGGTATCCTGGACTTAGGGGTTATTAATCTCCCAGCCCTGAAACATCCCTGAACATTCTACCCGTTGTAGGAGGCACCATGGGAATTTGGACCCCGGGTAATTTACAAGCCTTTACTCCAATTGAACCCAAGAAAATTCAAAATGGCTTAGGCAGTTACTCTATTTTGGTCACTTTTGACTCGTCCTGCACTAGCCCATTATTTCCATTTAACTCTATAACGCGAAGCATGATGTTTTCATAACATTAAAAATGTATATATTAATACATATATATATATATATTTATAACTATGAAAGTCCACAACAAAAAGAAAATTTTTTCCCAAAATTAAAATTGAAGCGTTATAGGGTTAAAAAGAAGGATGGGTCTTATCAGCGGGTCCAAGACCTTAGCATCATAAATCATAAACACACACACACACACACACACACATACACTTGCAGAATCAATAGTCGGCTTCTGACTTGGTGTCTTTTTTACACACACGCACACAGACACATACACACACCTGTGCAGAATCTGTGGAGGACTTCTAACAACATGTCCTTTTTACACACACACACACACACACACACACACACACACACACACACACAAAGACATACTCTTGCAGGATCTCTAGAGTGCTTCTGACTTGGTGTCCTTTATACACACACACACACACATACACCCTTCCAGAACTCCACAATGATTCTGATTTCATGTCCTTTTTACACACACACACACACACACACACAAACACACCATTGCAGAATCAATAGAGGGCTTCTGACTTCATGTCTTTTTTATACACACACACACACACACCCTTACAGAACCTCTGGAGGGCTTCTGATTTCATGTCCTTTTTTCACACACACACACACACACACACACACACACTTTTGCAGAATCAATAGTCGGTTTCTGACTTCGTGTCCTTTTTACAAACACCCACACACACACACGCCCTTGCAGAAATTCTAGAGGGCTTCTGAATTTGTGACCTTATTACACACGCACACACTCACACACATAAAACCTTGCAGAATCTCTTGAGAGCTTCATACTTGGTCTCCTTTTTACAAACACACACACACATCATGGCAGAATCTCTAGATGGCTTCTGACTTCAGGATCTTTTTACACACACACACACACACACACCTTTGCAGAAACTATGGAGTGTTTCTGACTTCATGTGTCCTTTTTACACACACTCTCACACACACACACACCCTTGCAGAATCTCTTGAGGGCTTCTGACGTCATGTCCTTGTTACACAAACACACACTTGCATAATCTCTGGGGGGTCTGACTTCGTATCCTTTTTACACACACACACTCACACACACACCCTCCCTCACACTGATACTCATACCTTTGTAAAATTCCTAGAGGGCTTCTGACTTCCTTACCTTTTTACACACACACACACACACACACACTCACACACATCCTTGCAGAATTCCTGGATGGATTCTTACTTTGTGTCATTTTTAAACACACACACACACACACACACACACACACACTCCAAACTCCTTTTCTTGCAAAATCTCTGCAGTCCTTCTGACTTCGTGTCCTTTTTAAACACACACACACACACACATACACTTGTAGAATCTCTGGAGGACTTCTGATTTCATGTCCTTATTACACACACACACACACACACACACTCCCTCACTCTCACTCTGGAGGACTTCTGATTTCATGTCCTTATTACACACACACACACACACACACACACACTCCCTCACTCTCACACTCATACCTTTCCAGAAAACCTAGAGGGCTTCTGATTTCGTGTCCTTTTAACACAACACACTCACCCTTGCAGAATCTCTAGAGGGCTTCTGACTTCCTGTACTTTTGACACACACAGACACCCTTGCAGAATCTCCAGACATTTTCTGACTTCGTGTTGTTTTCACCCATACACACACACACACACACTTTGGCAGAATCTCTGGAGGGCTTCTAATATGGTTTACTTATTTCAAACACAACAAACACACACACACAGACCTTTGCATAATCAATATTGGGCTTCTGACTTCGTGTAATTTTTACCCTCACACACAAACACACACACACACATACAACCTTGCAGAATCTCTGGAGGGCTCCTGACTTTGTGTCCTTTTTACACAAACATACACACATACACACACCCTTGAAGAATCTCTAGAGGGCTTCTGACTTCGTGTCTTTTTACACAAACACACACACACCAAACACACATACACCCTGTTAGAATCTCTGGATGGTGGCTGACTTGCTGTCCTTTTTACACACACACACACACACACACACACAAACACCCTTGCAGAATATCTAGAGGGTTTCTGAATTTGTGTCTGTTTACACACACACACACACCCTTACAGAACCTCTGGACAGCTTCAGACTCCATGTCCTTTTTACACACACACACACACACACACACACATACACTTGCAGAATCAATAGTCGGCTTCTGACTTGGTGTCTTTTTTACACACACGCACACAGACACATACACACACCTGTGCAGAATCTGTGGAGGACTTCTAACAACATGTCCTTTTTACACACACACACACACACACACACACACAAAGACATACTCTTGCAGGATCTCTAGAGTGCTTCTGACTTGGTGTCCTTTATACACACACACACATACACCCTTCCAGAACTCTACAATGATTCTGATTTCATGTCCTTTTTACACACACACACACACACACACACACACAAACACACCATTGCAGAATCAATAGAGGGCTTCTGACTTCATGTCTTTTTTATACACACACACACACACCCTTACAGATCCTCTGGAGGGCTTCTGATTTCATGTCCTTTTTTCACACACACACACACACAAACACACTTTTGCAGAATCAATAGTCGGTTTCTGACTTCGTGTCCTTTTTACAAACACCCACACACACACACGCCCTTGCAGAAATTCTAGAGGGCTTCTGAATTTGTGACCTTATTACACACGCACACACTCACACACATAAAACCTTGCAGAATCTCTTGAGAGCTTCATACTTGGTCTCCTTTTTACAAACACACACACACATCATGGCAGAATCTCTAGATGGCATCTGACTTCAGGATCTTTTTACACACACACACACACACACACCTTTGCAGAAACTATGGAGTGTTTCTGACTTCATGTGTCCTTTTTACACACACTCTCTCACACACACACACCCTTGCAGAATCTCTTGAGGGCTTCTGACGTCATGTCCTTGTTACACAAACACACACTTGCATAATCTCTGGGGGGTCTGACTTCGTATCCTTTTTACACACACACACTCACACACACACCCTCCCTCACACTGATACTCATACCTTTGTAAAATTCCTAGAGGGCTTCTGACTTCCTTACCTTTTTATACACACACACACACACACACACACACACACTCACACACATCCTTGCAGAATTCCTGGATGGATTCTTACTTTGTGTCATTTTTAAACACACACACACACACACACTCCAAACTCATTTTCTTGCAAAATCTCTGCAGTCCTTCTGACTTCGTGTCCTTTTTAAACACACACACACACACACACATACACTTGTAGAATCTCTGGAGGACTTCTGATTTCATGTCCTTATTACACACACACACACACACACACACTCCCTCACTCTCACTCTGGAGGACTTCTGATTTCATGTCCTTATTACACACACACACACACACACACACACACACTCCCTCACTCTCACACTCATACCTTTCCAGAAAACCTAGAGGGCTTCTGATTTCGTGTCCTTTTAACACAACACACTCACCCTTGCAGAATCTCTAGAGGGCTTCTGACTTCCTGTACTTTTGACACACACAGACACCCTTGCAGAATCTCCAGACATTTTCTGACTTCGTGTTGTTTTCACACATACACACACACACACACACTCTGGCAGAATCTCTGGAGGGCTTCTAATATGGTTTACTTATTTCAAACACAACAAACACACACACACAGACCTTTGCATAATCAATATTGGGCTTCTGACTTCGTGTAATTTTTACCCTCACACACAAACACACACACACACATACAACCTTGCAGAATCTCTGGAGGGCTTCTGACTTTGTGTCCTTTTTACACAAACATACACACATACACACACCCTTGAAGAATCTCTAGAGGGCTTCTGACTTCGTGTATTTTTACACAAACACACACACACACCAAACACACATACACCCTGGTAGAATCTCTGGATGGTGGCTGACTTGCTGTCCTTTTTACACACACACACACACACACACACACACACAAACACTTGAAGAATATCTAGAGGGTTTCTGAATTTATGTCTGTTTACACACACACACACTTACAGAACCTCTGGACGGCTTCAGACTCCATGTCCTTTTTACTCACACACACACACACACACACACACACACACTTTTGCAGAATCAATAGTCGGCTTCTGACTTGGTATCCTTTTTACACACACGCACACAAACACATACACACACCTTTGCAGAATTTGTGGAGGACTTCTAACAACATGTCCTTTTTACACACACACACACACACACACACACACAAGACATACTCTTGCAGGATCTCTAGAGTGCTTCTGACTTGGTGTCCTTTATACACACACACACACATACACCCTTCCAGAACTCTACAAGGGTTCTGACTTCTTGTCCTTTTTACACACACACACACACACACACACACACCCTTACAGAACCTCTGGAGGGCTTCTGATTTCATGTCCTTTTTACACACACACACACACACACACACACACACACAAACACACACTTTTGCAGAATCAATAGTCGGCTTCTGACTTCGTGTCCTTTTTACAAATACCCACAACGTCCTTGCAGAATTTCTAGAGGGCTTC